>NC_060068.1:14132952-14433858 GCF_922984935.1 Meles meles
GTGTTTTTTTTTAAGTTTTTAGTTTTTTAAATATATATTTATTTGAGAGAGACTGAGGGAGAGAGGGATCAGGGGAGGGACAAAAGGAGAGGAAGAAGAGAGAAGCAGATTCTCCACTGAGCAGGGAACACAGCTTGACTTGATCCCAGGATTCTGAGATTAGGACCTGAGATGAAATAAAGATTTGAATCCTTAATAGACTAAGCCACCCAGGAGCCCCTAAGTCTGTTCTCATTTTGCTTTTTTTTTTCTCTCACCTGCTTAGTTTGATTAATTTCTATTCTTATGTCCTCCAGGTCGCTTGATTCATTTTTCTTCTTCTTGCCTGCTATTTATTCCATCTATTGTATTTTAAGTTTCATTTATTATGTTCTTTATTACTAAGTAGTTTTTTTTTTTTCTGTTTTTCTCTCTGTTTGTTGAGGGTCTTACTGATATCCTCTACTCTTCTCTCAAGGGTCATGAATATCTTTATGATCACTACTTTAAATTATTTATCAGGCATATTAACTTGGTTTCATTTTGGTGTCTGTGCAATTCTTTTCTGATTTTCATTTGGGATGCATTTCTTTGTCTCCTCATTTTATTCCACTCTCTGTATTTGTTTCTGGGTGTTATGACTGTCATCTATGTCTCCTCTTCTTGAAACTAGTGACCTTATAAAGAAGAGGTTCTGTAATGCCTTGCAGTGCAATGTGGCCATTTCACCGTCAGCTGATGCTTCAAACATATCCACTGTGTGGGTTTTTAGCACCTGGTATTGTGGCTAAGCCACTTTTGCCTTTGATTCAGTTATCTGAAGTGACTCCCTTTCCAGTTGTGGGCACTGTTTGGTCCCTCTGTTGTTAGTGGCCAAGTGTGGGTCTTCCTTGGGCTTGAATTGAAATATATCAGACTTTTCAGAGAGATGAAGTAGTACCAAACTACTTTAACTGCACTGTCCTCTGAGAAGAATTCACTGGCGGGTAGGGCCTATAGTCAGTTCAACTCTAAGGAACCAGGCCACTACTGAGGCACTTGTCATCAATCTACCTTAGCTATGTCATTATCATTCCCTGTCTTAGGGCAGGAGTTACTTGGAATTTGTGCTGGCAACTGTCCTGAATGCTTGCATACTGAAAGGCTAATGTAACATTTTGAATGGGCTTCAGCTAAAAGCATATTGGCTGTTCTTCATTTCCTAGAGATTAAAGATAGGACTTCTCTTTCATGCGTGCTCACCTGGGGAAGTCCATAGAGACTTGAATATTGTAATTTAAGTCACAAATAGTTCAATATGGTCCCAGGGCAAGATGGGATAGGAGTTCTTATAATTTATTTACAAGTTTTGAGAGCTGTATTAAGGGTCAATTTACTGGGAAACCAAATATGTATTTTTCAGATTCATGAGGGGAATCTCATCTTGGTTTTAATTCACATTTCCTTAATGATGAATGATGTTGAGCATTTTTTCATGTCTGTTGCCCCTCAGGATGTCTTCCTTGGGAAAAAAAATGTCTGTTCATGTGTTCTGCTCATTTTTAATTAAGTTATTCTTTAATGGGTATTGAGTTTTATAAGTTCATTATATTTTTGGATACTAACTCTTTATCAAATATGTCATTTTCAATTATGTCCTCTGATTCCATAGTTTGCTTTTACTATTGTGGATTGTTTCCTTAGTTGCGCAGAAACATTCTGTTTGAATGAAGTCCCAATTATTTACTTTTGCCTTTGTATCTCTTGTCTCAGGAGATATAGATATATAAGATGTTGCTAAGTCTGACATCAAAGAGATTACTGCCTTGTATTTCTCTAGGACTTTTAAAGTTCCCTGTGTCTCATATGGGTCTTTTTTTTTAATATTTCTTTTAATTTATTTATTTTTCAGCGTAACAGTATTCATTGTTTTTGCACAACACCAGTGCTCCCGCAAAACGTGCCCTCCCTATTACCCACCACCTGTTCCCCCAACCTCCCACCCCTGACCCTTCAAAACCCTCAGGTTGTTTTTCAGAGTCCATAGTCTCTTATGGTTAGCCTCCACTTAAATTTTTTTTTATAAACATATAATGTATTTTTATCCCCAGGGTACAGGTCTGTGATTCACCAGGTTTACATACTTCAGAGCACTCATGATAGCACATACCCTCCCCAATGTCCATAACCCCCTCCCCCTCTCCCAACCCCACCTCCGCCCAGCAACCCCCAGATTGTTTTGTGAGCTTAAGAGTCATTTATGGTGTGTCTCGCTCCCAATCCCATCTTGTTTCATTTATTCTTCTCCTATCCCCCTAACCCCCCATGTTGCTTCTCCATGTCCTCATATCAGGGAGATCATATGATAGTTGTCTTTCTCCGATTGACTTATTTCACTAAGCATGATATGCTCTAGTTCCATCCACGTCATCGCAAATGGCAAGATTTCATTTCTTTTGATGGCTGCATAGTATTCCATTGTGTATATATACCACATCTTCTGTATCCATTCATCTGTTGATGGACATCTAGGTTCTTTCCATAGTTTCGCTATTGTAGACATTGCTGCTATAAACATTCGGGTACACGTGCCCCTTCGGATCACTATGTTTGTATCTTTAGGGTAAATACCCAGTAGTGCAATTGCTGGGTCATAGGGTAGTTCTATTTTCAACATTTTGAGGAACCTCCATGCTGTTTTCCAGAGTGGTTGCACCAGCTTGCATTCCCACCAACAGTGGAGGAGGGTTCCCCTTTCTCCACATCCTCGCCAGCATCTGTCATTTCCTGACTTGTTAATTTTAGCCATTCTGACTGGTGTGAGGTGATATCTCATTGTGGTTTTGATTTGTATTTCCCTGATGCCGAGTGATGTGGAGCAGTTTTTCATGTGTCTGTTGGCCATCTGGAAGTCTTCCTTGCAGAAATGTCTGTTCATGTCCTCTGCCCATTTCTTGATTGGATTGTTTGTTCTTTGGGTGTTGAGTTTGCTAAGTTCCTTATAGATTTTGGATACTAGCCCTTTATCTGATCTGTCGTTTGCAAATATCTTCTCCCATTCTGTCAGTTGTCTTTTGGTTTTGTTAACTGTTTCCTTTGCTGTGCAAAAGCTTTTGATCTTGATGAAATCCCAATAGTTCATTTTTGCCCTTGCTTCCCTTGCCGTTGCCGTTGTTCCTAGGAAGATGTTGCTGTGGCTGAGGTCGAAGAGGTTGCTGCCTGCGTTCTCCTCAAGGATTTTGATGGATTCCTTTCTCACATTGAGGTCCTTCATCCATTTTGAGTCTATTTTCGTGTGTGGTGTAAGGAAGAGGTCCAATTTCATTTTTCTGCATGTGGCTGTCCAATTTTCCCAGCACCATTTATTGAAGAGGCTGTCTTTTTTCCATTGGACATTCTTTCCTGCTCTGTCGAAGATTAGTTGACCATAGAGTTGAGGGTCAATTTCTGGGCTCTCTATTCTGTTCCACTGATTTATGTGTCTGTTTTTGTGCCAGTACCATGCTGTCTTGATGATGACAGCTTTGTAATAGAGCTTGAAGTCCGGAATTGTGATGCCACCCACTTTGGCTTTCTTTTTCAATATTCCTTTGGCTATTCGAGGTCTTTTCTGGTTTCATATAAATTTTAGGATTATTTGTTCCATTTCTTTGAAAAAAATGGATGGTATTTTGATAGGGATTGCATTAAATGTGTAGATTGCTTTACATAGCATGGAAATTTTCACAATATTTATTCTTCCAATCCAGGAGCATGGAACATTTTTCCATTTCTTTGTGTTTTCCTCAATTTCTTTCATGAGTACTTTATAATTTTCTGCATATAGATTCATAGCCTCTTTGGTTAGGTTTATTCCTAGATATCTTATAGTTTTGGGTTCAGTTGTAAATGGGATTGACTCCTTAATTACTCTTTCTTCTGCCTTGTTGTTGGTCTACAGAAATGCAACTGATTTCTGTGCATTGATTTTATATCCTGACACTTTACTGAATTCCTGTACAAGTTCTAGCAGTTTTGGAGTGGAGTCTTTTGAGTTTTCCACATATAGTATCATATCATCTGTGAAGAGTGATAGTTTGACTTCTTCTTTGCCAATTTGGATGCCTTTAATTTCTTTTTGTTGTCTGATTGCTGAGGTTAGGACTTCTAGTACTATGTTGAATAGCAGTGGTGATAATGGACATCCCTGCCATGTTCCTGACCTTAGCAGAAAAGCTTTCAGTTTTTCTCCATGGAGAATGATATTTGCGGTGGGTTTTTCATAGATGGCTTTGACAATATTGAGGTATGTGCCCTCTATCCCTACACTTTGAAGAGTTTTGATCAGGAAGGGATGCTGTACTTTGTCAAATGCTTTTTCAGCATCTATTGAGAGTATCATATGGTTCTGGTTCTTTATTTTATTAATGTGTTCTATCACATTGATTGATTTGCGGATGTTGAACCAACCCTGCAGCCCTGGAATGAATGCCACTTGATCGTGGTGAATAATCCTTTTAATGTACTGTTGAATCCTATTAGCTAGTATTTTTGGGAAAATTTTTGCATCTGTATTCATCAAGGATATTGGTCTGTAGTTCTCTTTTTTGGTGGGATCCTTGTCTGGTTTTGGGATCAAGGTGATGCTGGCCTCATAAAATGAGTTTGGAAGTTTTCCTTCCATTTCTATTTTTTGGAACAGTTTCAGGAGAATAGGAATGAGTTCTTCTTTAAATGTTTGGTAGAATTCCCCTGGGAAGCCGTCTGGCCCTGGGCTTGTGTTTGTTTGGAGATTTTTTTTTAAGATTTTATTCATTTATTTGACACAGAGAGAGAGATCACAAGTAGGCAGAGAGGCAGGCAGAGAGAGAGGAGGAAGCCGGCTCCCTGCAGAGCAGAGAGCCCGATGCAGGGCTCGATCCCAGGACCCTGAGATCATGACCCGGGACGAAGGCAGCAGCTTAATGCACTGAGCCACCCAGGCGCCCCTGTTTAGAGATTTTTGATGACTGTTTCAATCTCCTTACTGGTTATGGGCCTGTTCAGATTTTCTATTTCTTCATGGGTCAGTTGTGGTAGTTTATATGTCTCTAGGAATGCATCCATTTCTTCCAGATTGTCAAATTTGTTGGCGTAGAGTTGCTCATAGTATGTTCTTAAAATTGTCTGTATTTCTTTGGTGTTAGTTGTGATCTCTCCTCTTTCATTCATGATTTTATTTATTTGGGTCCTTTCTCTTTTCTTTTTGATGAGTCTGGCCAGGGGTTTATCAATCTTATTGATTCTTTCAAAGAACCAGCTCCTAGTTTCATTGATTTTTTCTATTGTTTTTTTTGTTGTTGTTGTTGTTGTTGTTGTTCCTATTTCATTGATTTCTGCTCTGATCTCTATGATTTCTCTTCTCCTGCTGGGTTTAGGGTTTCTTTCTTGTTCTTTCTCCAGCTCCTTTATGTGTATGGTTAGGTTGTGTAATTGAGACCTTTCTTGTTTCTTGAAAAAGGCTTGTACCGCTACATATTTTCCTCTCAGGACTGCCTTTCCTGTGTCCCACAGATTTTGAACCTTTGTGTTTTCATTATCATTTCTTTCCATGAATTTTTTCAATTCTTCTTTAATTTCCTGGTTGCCCCATTCATTCTTTAGAAGGATGCTGTTTAGTCTCCATGTATTTGGGTTCTTTCCAGCTTTCCTCTTGTGATTGAGTTCTAGCTTCAGAGCATTATGGTTTGAAAATATGCAGGGAATGATCCTAATATTTTGATACCGGTTGAGACCTGATTTGTGACCCAGGATGTGATCTATTCTGGAGAAGGTTCCATGTGCACTAGAGAAGAATGTGTATTCTGTTGCTTTGGGATGAAATGTTCTGAATATATCTGTGATGTCCATCTGGTCCAGTGTGTCATTTAAGGCCTTTATTTCCTTGTTGATCTTTTGCTTGGATGATCTGTCCATTTCAGTGAGGGGAGTGTTAAAGTCCCCTACTATTATTGTATTATTATTGATGTGTTTCTTTGATTTTGTTATTAATTGGTTGATATAGTTGGCTGCTCCCACGTGAGGGGCATAGATATTTAAAATTGTTAGATCTTCTTGTTGGACAGACCCTTTGAGTAGGATATAGTGTCCTTCCTCATCTCTTATTATAGTCTTTGGCTTAAAATCTAATTGATCTGATATAAGGATTGCCATCCCAGCTTTCTTCTGATGCCCATTAGCATGGTAAATTGTTTTCCACCCCCTCACTTTAAATCTGGAGGTGTCTTCGTGTCTAAAATGAGTTTCTTGTAGGCAACATACTGATGGGTTTTGTTTTTTATCCATTCTGATACCCTGTGTCTTTTGATTGGCACATTTAGCCCATTAACATTCAGCATAACTATTGAGAGATATGAATTTAGTGCCATTATTAGTTTGTAAGGTGACTGTTACTGTATATTGTCTCTGTACCTTTCTGATCTACTAGTTTTAGGCTCTCTCTTTGCTTAGAGGACCCCTTTCAATATTTCCTATAAAGCTGGCTTGGTGTTTCCAAATTCTTTCAGTTTTTGTTTGTCCTGGAAGCTTTTGATCTCTCCTTCTATTTTCAATGATAGCCTAGCTGGACAGAGTATTCTTGGCTGCATGTTTTTCTCGTTGAGTGCTCTGAATATATCATGCCAGCTCTTCCTGGCCTGCCAGGTCTCTGTGGATAAGTCTGCTGCCAATCTAATATTTTTACCGTTGTATGTTACAGACTTCTTTTCTCGGGCTGCTTTCAGGATTTTCTCTTTGACACTAAGACTTGTAAATTCTACTATTAGGTGACAGGGTGTGGACCTATTCTTGTTGACTTTGAGGGGGGTTATCTGCATCTCTTGGATTTTGATGCTTGTTCCCTTTGCCATATTAGGGAAATTCTCTCCAATAATTCTCTCCAATAGACCTTCTGCTCCTCTCTCTGTTTCTTCTTCTTCTGGAATCCCAATTATTCTAATGTTGTTTCATCTTATGGTGTCATCTATCTCTCGAATTCTCCCCTCATGGTCCAGTAGCTGTTTGTCCCTCTTTTGTTCGGCTTCTTTATTCTCTGTCATTTGGTCTTCTATATCACTAATTCTTTCTTCTGCCTCATTGATCCTAGCAGTGAGAGCCTCCATTTTTTATTGCACCCCATTAATAGCTTTTTTGATTTCAACTTGGTTAGATTTTAGTTCTTTAATTTCTCCAGAAAGGGCTTTAATATCTCCAGAGAGGGTTTCTCTAATATCTTCCATGCCTTTTTCGAGCCTGGCTAGAATGTTCAGAATCGTCATTCTGAACTCTTGATCTGACATATTACCAATGTCTGTGCTGATTAGGTCCCTAGCCTTCGGTACTGTCTCTTGTTCTTTTGTTTGTGGTGATTTTTTCAGCCTTGTCATTTTGTCCAGATAAGAGGATATGAAGGAGCAAATAAAATACTAAAAGGGTGGCAAAGACCCAAGAAAAATGTGCAGTAACTAAATGAGAAGAGACCCCAAATTGTGGGGGGGAGAAAAGGGATAAAAAGAGGTTCAGAAAAAAAAAAAGAAAAAAAATTTAAAAAATAAAACAAATAAAGAAAAAATATAAAAAAGAAAAAATATATATATTTAGATAAACTAGTCAAAAAACGTTAAAAAAGAAAAGGGTAAAAGTTTTAAAAAATTTAGCAGAAGAAGAAAAAAGAAAAAAATTGAAAAAAGAAAAAAAAAATTGAAGTAGCCGCAAGACTAAAGAATCATGGGGAGAAAGCCATGAGTTCCGTGCTTTGCTTTCTCCTCCTCTGGAATTGCGCTGCTGTCTTAGTAATTGAACCTACTTTTCCTTGATAGATGAACCTCATCCTGGCTGGATATTTTGTTGATCTTCTGGGGGAGGGGCCTGTTGTAGTGACTCTCAAGTGTCTTTGCCTGAGGCGGGATTGCACCGCCCTAACCGGCGGCCGGACTAAGTAATCGGCTCGGGTTCGCTTTTGGGAGCTTCTGTTCCCTGAACGCTTTCCATAGAGTTCTGGAGGATGGGAATGAAAATGGCGGCCTCCCAGTCTCCGGCCCAGAGGAGCCGAGAGCCTGGGACCCCACTCCTCAGTGCACCCCCAGAGGACAGCACCCAATCACTCCCGTATCCCCAGCCTCTAGCCACACTCCGAGCTCACCCAGCCCGTGACCGGTTCAAGGTAACCCCGAGCTGAGAGTTCAGTCCTCGGCTCAGTCTCTGTAGCTGGCTTCTCTGTTCTAATACCTGCGAGCTCTGTGACACTGCGACACCACCGATCCTTCTGTGACCCTGCGGGACCTGGGGCCACACTGACCCCGCGTGGGCTTCACCCTGGTTTAGCCTCTGGAGCAATGTCGCTCAGTGGAACAGACTTTTAAAAGTCCTGATTTTGTGCTCCGTTCCTCTGCCACTTGCCGGGAGCTGGCCCCTCCCCCCACGGTCTATCTTCCCGTCGTTTTAAATTCACTTCTCCGCCAGTCCTACCTTTCAGAAAGTGGTTGATTTGTTTCTAGAGTTGCTGTTCTTCTTCTCTTCGCTCTCCCGTTGGATTTGTAGGTGTTTGCAATGTTTAGATAAGCTATCGAGCTGATCTCCTGCTACCTGATGTAGTCTCAGCCTGCTACTTCTCCACCGTCTTGACTCCTCCCCCTCATCAGTGGCTTTCTTATACACTAACAATGAAAATACAGAAAGGGAAATTAGAGAATCGATTCCATTTACTATAGCACCAAGAACCATAAGATACCTGGGAATAAACGTAACCAAAGAGGTAAAGGACCTGTACTCGAGGAACTACAGAACACTCATGAAAGAAATTGAAGAAGACACAAAAAGATGGAAGACTGTTCCATGCTCGTGGATTGGAAGAATAAACATTGTTAAAGTGTCTATACTGCCTAGAGCAATCTATACTTTTAATGCCATTCTGATCAAAATTCCACTGGTATTTTTCAAAGAGCTGGAGCAAATAATCCTAAAATTTGTATGGAATCAGAAGAGACCCCGAATTGCTAAGGAAATGTTGAAAAACAAAAAGAAAACTGGCGGCATCACGTTACCCGATTTCAAGCTTTACTACAAAGCTGTGATCACCAAGACAGCGTGGTACTGGCATAAAAACAGTCACATTGAGCACTGGAACAGAGTGGAGAGCCCAGATATGGACCCTCAACTCTATGGTCAAATAATCTTTGACAAAACAGGAAAAAATAGTCAATGGAAAAAAGACAGTCCCTTCAATAAATGGTGCTGGGAAAACTGGACAGCGATATGTAGAAGAATGAAACTCGACCATTCTCTTACACCGTACACAAAGATAAACTCAAAATGTATAAAAGACCTCAACATGAGACAGGAATCTATCAGAATCCTAGAGGAGAATATAGGCAGTAACCTCTTCGATATCAGCCACAGCAAATTCTTTCAAGTTATGTGTCCAAAGTCCAAGGAAACAAAAGCAAAAATGAACTTTTGGGACTTCATCAAGATCAAAAGCTTCTGCACAGCAAAGGAAACAGTCAACAAAACAAAAAGGTAACCCACGGAATAGGAGAAGGTATTTGAAAATGACAGTACAGACATAAGGTTGATATCCAGGATCTATAAAGAACATCTCAAACTCAACACAAACAAAACAGATAATCATATCAAAAAATGGGCAGAAGATATGAACAGACACTTCTCCAATGAAGACATACAAATGGCTATCAGACACATGAAAAAATGCTCATCATCACTAGCCATCAGGGAGATTCAAATTAAAACCATATTGAGATACCACCTGACACCAGTTAGAATGTCCAAAATTAGTATGACAGGAAACAACATGTGTTGGAATGGATGTCGAGAAAGGGGAACCCTCTTCCACTGTTGGTGGGAATGCAAGTTGGTGTAGCCACTTTGGAGAACAGTGTGGAGATTCCTCAAGAAATTAAATATAGAGCTTCCCTATGACCCTGCAATTGCACTGCTGGGTATTTACCCCAAAGATACAGATGTAGTGAAAAGAAGGGCCATCTGTACCCCAATGTTTATTGCAGCAATGGCCACGGTCGCCAAACTGTGGAAAGAACCAGGATGCCCTTCAACGGATGAATGGATAAGGAAGATGTGGTCCATATACACAATGGAGTATTATGCCTCCATCAGAAAGGATGAATACCCAACTTTTGTAGCAACATGGATGGGACTGGAAGAGATTATGCTGAGCGAAATAAGTCAAGCAGAGAGAGTCAAGTATCATATGGTTTCACTTATTTGTGGAGCATAACAGATAACCTGGAGGACATGGGGAGATGGAGAGGAGAGGGAGTTGAGGGAATTTGGAAGGGGAGGGTGAACCATGAGAGACTATGGACTCTGAAAATGAGCCTGAGGATTTTGAAGGGGTGGAGGGTGGGAGGTTGGGGGAACAAGGTGGTGGGTAATAGGGAGGGCACGTATTGCATGGAGGACTGGGTGTCATGCAAAAAACAATAAATACTGTTATGCTGAAAAAATAAATATAAATTAAAAAATGGATTCCTAAGATGAATATTTTTTTACAATATTTAGAATCACTTTGTAATATAATAACTTCTTTATGTAAAAAAAAGTGGTTGAAAGACCTCTAGGTGAGACAGGAATCTATCAAAATCCTAGAGGAGAACATAGGCAGTAACCTCTTCAACACTGGCCACAGCAATGTCTTTCAATGTAGGTTTCTAAAGGCAAAGAAAACAAAAGGAAAAATGAACTATTGGGACCTCATCAAGATAAAAAGCTTTTCCACAACAAAGAAAACAAGCCATAAAACTAAGATGCAACCCACAGAATCAGAGAAGATAAATGTAAATGACATTTCAGATAAAGGGCTCATACCCAAGATCTGTAGTGAACTTTTCAAACTTAGCATGCACAAAAAGCAATCATTCTAGCCAGGAAATGGGGAGAAGACCTGAACAGTCACTTCTCCAAAGAATGCATACAAATAGCTCACTAACACATAAAAAAAAAAAAATGTTCAGCATCCCTAGTTTTCAGGGAACTATAAATCAAAAACACAATGAGGTACCTCCTTACACCATTTCTAATGGCAAAAATTTAACAAGAAACGAGAGGAGAGTCAAGATGTTGGGGACGTAGGAGGAGGCGCCATTTCAACCTGTATCCTAAAGTGAGCTGATTACCTACCAAAGCACTCCAATCACCCATGAAATCAGCCTGAGAGCAGAATTACACACGTCTGGATCTCTACAGGAGCAAAAGACACCAGTGGCAGGTAAAGCAGAGTGGGAACGTCAGACTGATATCAGAAGATAAACAAAAGGGGGAGGGAGCCACCAGAGGCTACCAATTGGAAAGTAATACCCCAATAGGAGAGTGCCCTGCGTCTGGGGACCAGCATTACCTTGGAGTCTGGTTGAAAGCACTCAAAAAAAAAAAAAAAAAAAAAAAAGCAAAGTATCACGTGGAGAAATTGTGGGAATCGGGGCATTTAGGGACAGGGGCTTAAGTCCCCGGACCCAGGACAGCCTCCCCTGGCGCTGAGCCAGAGAGAGTACTGTGGTGAAACCAGGTCTTGGTCCCTCAACCTCCAGCACACCTGAGCCGCCAATGCATCTGAGAACGAGTGGGGTCTGGCTCCCATGAGGGGCTGGGAACCTGGCGAGAAGGCATTCCTGAAACTCACGCGTCCCACACTCTCCCCTGGGAGAGGTGCACACAGGTGCTAGCCAGGAGCTCTGACATCCTGAAAAACCAGGCATTCCAAGACTGGGCCAGCGAGAAAATCTCAGTGTGCGATCACTGCTTGGAACCGCTCTGGCAGTCTGGAAATGCCCAGACAGCCACCACTGCCGTGGTATTGGATACAAGGAGGAGATTTTGCATCCCCAGGGACCGTGACTCAGAACCTACTCTGCCAGCAGCTCTGCAGAGCATTCTGAGGCTTCTCTTGGAGAAAGAGGTAAACCAATTTTGAATTGCTCTTTATCTTAGGAAAGTTGAGTCCCTTTACAAAAACATCAAGATACATCCAGGAAGAATCAAAATAAACTTCCTCGCCCACACTGAGAATTTATAACCACTCTCCCATCTTTTCCTTCCACCACTGTTTCTGTGTATTTGTGTTTGTCCTGATAGGATATAAAACTTATACTTGGGGTTCTTTCTGATGAGCTTCTTCCTCATTGCCATATACTTTTATCAGTCTTTTTGTTTGTCTGTTTTTATTTGTATACTTCATAAATCTTACCTTGGGGCCCATTTGGGCTGAGCCTTCTCTTCTATTTTCCCTTTTTTCCTGTCTCTCTCTCTCTCGCTCTCTCTCTCTCTCTCTCTCTCTCTTTCTTTTCTTTTTTTTTCTTCTTTTCTATTTCTTTTCCTTTTTTTATTTCTCTCATTTGGTTGGGGAATCCTGACTGCACAGAAGCGTTCCAGGGTGCACCTTGACTGCACCACAATCAATACATCCAGCTGCATCTGTTCATTCATCTCTTACCAACATAAGTAGGAGGAGGAATGACCAACAGAAGAAAAATACAGAGGATGGACCTTCTGCAACAGAGCTAATGGCTATCGACATAGACAATATGTTGGAAATGGAATTCAGGCTAACAATTATCCAGGCAATAGCTAGGTTGGAAAAAGCCATGGATGACCAAATGGAATTGATTAGGGCAGACCTGAAAGCCACCAGGGATGATGCTCACAATGTTAGGGCAGAACTGAAAGCCACCAGGGATGATGTCCAAAATGTTCTCAATGAATTCCAATCTAATCTAAATTCTCTAAAAGCAAGGGTAACTGAGGCAGAAGATAGAATTAGTGATCTGGAGGACAAACAGATAGAGAGAAAGGATCAGGAGGAAGCCTGGAACAAACAGCTCAGAAGCCACGAACACAGAATGAGGGAAATAAATGATGCCATGGAACGTTCCAATGTCAGAATTATTGGAATCACTGAAGGGAGGAAAAAGAAAGAAGTCTAGAGGATATAATGGGACAAGTTGTCTATGAAAATTCTCCCAATCTCACAAATGGAAACAACATTCATGTACTAGAAGCAGAACCGTTTCCCCCCAAGATTTTAGATTCTCGAAAGTCCTCATGACACCTAATAGTTAAATGAAGAATTATGCTTCTAGACAGACCCTCTTAAAAGCAGCTAGGACAAAGAGGCACCTTACATACAGAGGAAAGCCCATTAGAATAATGTCAGACCTGTGACAGAGACCTGGCAAGCCAGGAAGGGCTGGCAAAATATATTCAGAGGATGAAATGAGAAGAAAATGCAGCCAAGAATACTTTATCCAGCAAGACTGACATTCAAAATGGATGGAGAGATAAAGAGTTTCCAAGACCGGCAATGCTTAAAAGACAATGCAACTAGCAAGCTGACACTGCAGGAAATTTTAAGAGGGGTTCTATAAAAGAGAAAAAATCTGAAGAATATCGCTGAACAGAAATATGGAGACAATCTATGGAAGAAAACTTCAAAGGTAACATGATGTCAATCAAAACGTATCTATCAATAATCACTCTCAAAGTGAATGGCCTAAATGTGCCCATAAAATGACACAGGGCTGCAGATTGGATAAAATGATAGGACACATCCATATGCTGTCTTCAAGAGACCCATTTTGAACCTAAGGATACACCCAGACTGAAAGTGAAGGGATAGAGAAGCAAGTTTCATGCCAGTGGGCCAAAAGAAGGATGGGGTAGTGATTTTCATATCAGATAAATTAGATTTTAAGCTAAAGACTGTAGTCAGAGATACAGAAGGACACTCCATCATTCTTAAAGGGACTATTCACCCAGACGATCTAACAATTGTAAATATCTATGCAACCAATATGGGAGGAACAAATTAGATAAGAAAACTATTAATCAAAAAAAAGAGTCACATTGATATGAATATATTTATAGTAGGAGATCTTAATATGCCTCTCTCAGTAATAGACAGATCATTGAAGCAGAAAATTAATAAAGAAATAAGAGCATTGAATGAAACATTGGACCAGATGGACCTCATAGACATATACAGAACATTCCACCCTAAATCAACAGAACACTCATTCTTCTCAAGTGCACATGGAACCTTCTCCAGAATAGAGCACATACTGGGTCACAAAGCAGGACTCAACCGATACCAAAAGACTGACATTATTCCCTGCATATTCTCAGATCATAATGCTTTGAAACTGGAGCTCAATCACAAGGAAAAGTTCAGAAGGAACTCAAACACCTGGAAGCTAAAGACCACCTTGCTTAACAATGCTTGAATCAACCAGGAGATCAAAGAAGAACTTAAAAATTCAAGGAAACTAACGAGAATGAAGACACTTCGTTCCAAAACCTATGAGATACAGCAAACGCGGTTCTAAGGTGGAAATTCATAGCCATCCAAGCCTCCCTCAAAAAAATTGAAAAATCCAGAATACACCAGGTCTCTCTACACCTTAAAGAACTGGAGAATCAACAACAAATCAAACCAACTCCACACGCAAGAAGGGAAATGATCAAGATTAGAGCAGAGATCAATGAGGTAGACACCAGAGACACAGTAGAATGTATCAATGAAACTAGAAGCTGGTTCTTGGAAAGAATCAATAAGATTGATAAACCATAGGCCACACTAATCCAAAAGAAAAGAGAGAAAGTCCAAATTAATAAAATTATGAATGAAAAGGGAGAGATCACAACTAACACCAAGGAAATAGAAACAATCATCAGAAATTATTACCAACAGTATATGCCAATAAGCTAAGCAACCTAGATGAAATGGATCCATTCCTGGAAAACTAAAAACACAAAATTGAACCAGGAAGAAATTGACAACCTGAATAGACCAATATCTAGTAATGAGATTGAAGCAATGATCAAAAACCTCCCAAACAACAAGAGCCCAGGACCTGATGGATTCCCTGGGGAATTCTACCAAACTTTCAAAGAAGAAATAACACCAATTTCCCTTAAGGAGTTTCAAATAATTCAAGCAGAAGAAAAACATCCAGACTCTTTTTATGAAGCCAGCATTACCCTGATCCCCAAACCAGGCAAAGACCCTACCATAATGGAGAATTTCAGTCCAATATTACTGATGAATATGGATGCTAAGATTCTCAACAAGCTCCTAGCAAACAGGATCCAGCAACACATTAAAAAGATTATCCACCATGACCAGGTGGGATTAATCCCAGGGTTACAAGGATGGTTCAACATTCGCAAATCAATAAAAATGATAGAACAAATCAATAAGAGAAGAGAGAAGAACCACATGGTCCTCTCAATTGATGCAGAAAAAGCATTTGACAAAATCCAGCATCCGTTCCTGTTGAAAACACTTCAAAGTATAGGGATAGAGGGAACATTCCTGAACTTCATATAATCTATCTATGAAAGACCCACAGCAAATATCATCCTCTATGCCAAAAAGCTTGCAGCCTTCCCGTTGAGATCAGGAACACGACAAGGATGTCGACTCTCACCACTCTTGTTCAACATAGTATCTGAAGTTCTAGCAATGGCAATCAGACAACAAAGAGAAATAAAAGGTATCCAAATTGTCAAGGAAGAAGTCAAACTCTCTCTCTTCACAGATGACATGATTCTTGATATGGAAAACCCCAAAGACTCCACCCCCAAACTACTAGAACTCATACAGCAATTCAGTAACGTGGCAGGATACAAAGTCAATGGACAGATATCAGTGGCTTTCTTATACACTAACAACGAAAATACAGAAAGGGAAATTAGAGAATCGATTCCATTTAGTATAGCACCAAGAACCATAAGATACCTGGGAATAAACCTAACCAAAGAGGTAAAGGATCTGTACTCGAGGAACTACAGAACACTCATGAAAGAAATTGAAGAAGACACAAAAAGATGGAAGACTGTTCCATGCTCTTGGATTGGAAGAATAAACATTGTTAAAATGTCTATACTGCCTAGAGCAATCTATACTTTTACTGCCATTCCGATCAAAATTCCACTGGTATTTTTCAAAGAGCTGGAGCAAATAATCCTAAAATTTGTATGGAATCAGAAGAGACCCCGAATTGCGAAAGAAATGTTGAAAAGAAAAACAAAACTGGTTGCATCACGTTACCTGATTTCAAGCTTTACTACATAGCTGTGATGACCAAGACAGCATGGTACTGGATAAAAACAGACACTTTGAACAGTGAAACAGAGTGGATAGCCCAGATATGGACCCTCAACTCTATGGTCAAATAATCTTCGACAAAACTGGGAAAAATATATAATGTAAAAGAGACAGTCTCTTCAATAAATGGTGCTGGGAAAACTGGACAGCGATATGTAGAATGAAACTCGACCATTCTCTTACACTGTACACAATGTTTAACTCAAAATGGATAAGAGACCTCAATGTGAGACAGGAATCTATCAGAATCCTAGAGGAGAACATAGGCAGAAACGTCTTTGATATCAGCCACAGCAACTTCTTTCAAGATATGTCTCCAAAGGCAAAGGAAACAAAAACAAAAGTGAACTTTTGGGACTTCATCAAGATCAAAAGCTTCGCACAGCAAAGGAAACAGTCAACAAAACAAAGAGACAGCCCATGGAATGGGCTAAGATATTTACAAATGAGAGTACAGACAAAAGGTTGATATCCAAGTTTTATAAAGAACTCCTCAAACTCAACACACACAAAACAGATAATCATATCAAAAATTGGCAGAAGTTATGAACAGACACTTCTCCAATGAAGACATACAAATGGCTATCAGACACATGAAAAAATGTTCATCATCACTAGCCATCAGGGAGTTTCAAATTAAAACCACATTGAGATACCACCTGACACCACTTAGAATGGCCAAAATAGCAATACAGGAAACAACATGGGTTGGAGAGGTTGTGGAGAAATGGGATCCCTCTTTTACTGTTGGTTGGAATGCAATTTTGTGCAGCCACTTTGGAGAACAGTGTGGATATTCCTCAAGAAATTACAAATAGAGCTTCCCTATGACCCTGCAATTGCTCTGCTGGGTATTTACTCCAAAGATACAGGTGTAGTGAAAAGAAGAGCCATCAGTACCCCAAAGTTTATTGCAGCCATGACCACGGTCAAGGTCGTGGAAAGAACCAAGATGTCCTTCAATGGACGAATGGATAAGGAAGATGTGGTATATATGCACGATGGAGTATTATGCCTCTATCAGAAAGGATGAATACCAAACTTTTGTAGCAACATGGACGGGACTGGAAGACATTATGCTGAGTGAAATATGTCAAGCAGAGAGAGTCAAGTATCATATGGTTCACTTATTTTTTGGAGCATAACATAAAACATGGAGGACATGGGAGATGGACAGGAGAAAAGAGTTGAGAGAAATTGGAAGGGGAGATGAACCGTGAGAGACTATGGACTCTGAAAAACAACCTGAGGGCTTTAAAGGGGTGGGGGGTGGAAGGTTGGGGAAGAGGGTGGTGGGTAATAGATAGGGCACATATTGCATGGAGCACTGGGTGTGGTGCAAAAACAATGAATACTGTTACGCTGAAAATAAGCAAATTAAAATAAAAAAGAAAAATGCATGCAAACTGCTTGCCACAAGTAATTCTTAAGTGTATCGAAAAACAAATAAAAAGAGCGAGCTTCAGAAAAGAAAACAAAACAAAAAAAAAAAAACAAAAAAAAATTAACAAGAAACAACAAAGGTTGGAGAAGATGTGGAGAAAGCGGAACCCTCCTGAACTATTGGTTAGAATGCAAGCTGGTACAACTACCCTGTAAAACTGTATGGAGGTTCCTCAAGATGTTAACAACAGAGGTAAGCTGCAACTCAGCAATTGCACTACTTGGTATTTGCTCCAAAGATACAGATGTAGTGAAAAGAAGGGCCATATGCACTCCAATGTTCATAGCAGCAATATCCACAATAGCCAAACAGTGGAAGGAGCTGAGATGCCCTCCAACAGATGAATGGATAAAGAAGATATACACAGTGGAATATTACTCAGCCATCATGAAGGATGGATACTCCACTTTTACTCAACATGGATGGGGATTGAGGGAATTATGCTAAGTGAAATGAGTCAAGCCGAGAGTCATTTATCATATGGTTTCATTCATATGTGGAACATAAAGGATAGTGTGGAGGATTACGGGGGCAGGGGAGGAAAATTGAATGGGAAAAAAGCAGAGAGGGAGACATACCAAACCAAAGTCTGGAATTTGGAATGCACATTTTCTACACTGAGTAGCCTGAAATATTCCTAAAGAGTGACATTAGGAGGCACCTGGGTGGCTCAGTGGGTTAAGCCTCTGCCTTTGGCTCAGGTCATGATATCAGGGTCCTGGGATCAAGGCCCTCATCTGGCTCTCTGCTTAGCAGGGAGCCTGTTTCCCCATCTCTCTCTCTCTCTGCCTGACTCTCTGCCTACTTGTGATCTCTTTATCTGTCAAATAAATTAATAAAATCTTTTAAAAAATGTGACATTAGCAAGATTTATGGTTAGGAAACCCTATTCCCTCAGGAACATCAATTCAATAACAATATTTTGTTCAAATTATTTTCATTAAAAGCTCAGGATACAGTTAAGGAATTGTAGTACCTCGAATGAGCACAAAATTGAGAAAAGTGCATGGAACCAGGTACTAAGGGCAATTTTATGTTACCTGCATTAACCCCATCCTTAAGTCAGCACAGATGAAGTCTGAAAATGATACTATCAGCCCATGATTTCTCCTTTTCAGAAAGGAAGAAAAACTGGGCCAACCATCTAGCATCCCTATAATTTTGAATGTATTGAATAGTGGAGATTTTTCTGTTTCATCCCACATAAAGTACTGATGAGTCAGCATATTTTACACTACTAAGATATTAAAGAATAACGGAGATGGGACCAAAAAAAAAATTCAAGCAGCCCAGAAAAGCCCCTTGAGATTCAGAGAAGTTACATAGCCTGAAGCTTATCCCCAGGGATGAAGGAAAAAGAGTTATCTGGGCCTCTTAAATCCCATCCTTCCTCTTTGTGCCCCAAGAAACCAGATTTTATCTTATGTCACCAGGATAACTGTTTGACCAGGCATAATTTTGTGGGTGCAGCTAAGAACAAAGGAAAAGTAGAGAAGTTTTCTGTTTAAGGGTTGCCAGAATCTCTTAGTCTGATTGTTGAAGTTCTTTTGGATTTAGAATCACTTAGTAAAGACTGTAAGAGATAACTATTTCTTTAAATGTATAGGCATCAAATGCTGAAAGAAACATGAGGAATCAGGGAAAAAAAAAAAACCCAAGACAATAAATTAAAAAAAAAAAACAACAGTATTTAATCTAAAAGAATGGGAGATCAGTAAAATGCTTAGTAATAAATTCAAAAATGGTTGTCTTGAAGAAGCGTCAGTGAATTATAAAGGATACAGATAATTAAACAAATCAGAAAAAAATGCCTGACCAAAATGGGATAATCAACAAAGAGAGGGAAACTGTAAAAAATAACTAAACAAATTTGGAAGCTAAACAACAAACAAAACAGAAATAACAAAGCTGAAACAAAACAAAACAGAACTAACAACAACAACAACAAAAACTTTTCAACAGCACACTTGAAAACAGAAGAACGAGTATGTGAACTAAAAAAAACAGGTCATTTGAAATTATCCGGTCAGAAGTACAAAAGGAAAAACAGAATGAAAAAGAGTGAAGAAGGCATTATAGGAGGAGGAATAGGTGGAGAAGAATAGGAGGAAGAGGTAGGAGAAGAAAGAGGGAGACACAAAACTTTCTTAAATAATTACATGATGGGGAACCTGGGTGGCTCAATGGTTAAATGTCTGCCTTTGGCTCAGTCATGATAACCAGGTTCTGGGATTAAGCCCCTTATCTGGCTACTGGCTCAGCAGGGATTCTGTTTCTCCCTCTGTCTCTCCCTCCTGGTTGTGCTTCCTCTCTCTCTCTATTTCTAAAATGAATAAATAAAATCTTTAAAAATAATTTTAAAAATTAAAATAAATAATTTAACATATTTCATATGTCTAAAATATGGGAAGGAAATTCATGAAAACCATAGGATCCCAAATATGATACACTCAAAAAGGACTACACTAAAACATGTATCAAAATCATGAAAACCATAGGATCCCAAATATGATACACTCAAAAAGGACTACACTAAAACATGTATCAAAATCAAATTGTCAAAATTCATAGAGATAATTTTGAAAGGAGAATTAGGAAAGCAATTTATCACATACATGGGAATCTCTATATCACTATTGGTGGGTTTCTCATCAAAAATCATTCAGGCTAGAAGTGAAAGGGATGCTATTACTAAAAGTGCTGAAAGAAAAACAAACAAACACTGCAGAAAGAAAAACAAACAAACACCTAGCAACCAAGAATATAGTGCTTGGCAAAATTATCCTTAAGAAAGTGAAGAAGAGGAGCACCTGGGTGGTTCAGTCTATTGTGTATCCAACTCTTGATTTTGTGTCAGGTTGTGATCTCAGGGTTCTCTCAGGCTCCACATCCAGCAGGAATCCTGCTTGAGCTTCTCCCTCCCCCTTTCCCTCTGTCACTCTCCCTTGCTCCTGCTCTCTCTCTCACTTTCAATCTTGAATAAATAAATATTTTTTTTTAAAAATGAAGTGAGGAAGAGACAAAGACTTTCCCAGAAAAACAAAACTTAAGGAAGTTCATTGTATGTAGACCTGGTTCATTATAATAAAGGCTAATAGACATTCTGGTTTTTTTTTCCTCACTTAAATGATTTTTTATAGATTAGTATTCTATTTATTTGTATTTAGTATTTAAATGCTGTTTACTTTTTTAATTGAAATAAAATTGACATACAATATTATTTTAGCTGAAGATATACCATATTAATTTGACAATTATATAAATTACAAAATCTTCAACACGGTAAGTGTGCCTGTAGTCTGTAACCTTACAAAGTTATTATAATGTTACTAACTATACTCCAGTTGCTGGACTCTTAATTCCTATGACATATTTAATTCCTAGCTGAAATTGGGTGCCTTTGAATCACATTAACCTACTTGACTTATCTCCCCATCCTCCATCACTTGATAACCTTCAATTTGTTTTCTGTATCAATGAGTTTATTTTGCTTGTTTTATTTTTTTTATTTTTTTAAAGATTTTATTTATTTATTTGACAGAGAGAGAGATCACAAGTGGGCAGAGAGGCAGGCAGAGAGAGAAGGGGAAGCGGGCTCCCCGCTGAGCAGAGAGCCCCATGCGGGGCTTGACGCCAGGACCCTGAGATCATGACCTGAGCTGAAGGCAGAGGCTTAACCTATTGAGCCACCCAGGCGCCCCCCTTTTTTTAAGATTTTATTTATTTATTGCTTGTTTTATTTATTTGTTCATTTGTTTTGTTTTCTAGATTCCACAAAGAAGTAAATTTATATGGTATTTTTCTTTGTTTGGTTTAGGGTAATACCCTGTAGGTCCATCTAAATTGTCACAAGATTGTGGTTTTTGTTGTTGTTATTGTTGTTTGTTTTTGTTTAGAGCTGAGTAATGTTTCACCGTGTATATGTGACATATCCTTATTATTTCTCAAAATTTAAATTAAATTAAATTAAATTAAATTCCAATTAGTTAACCAACAGTGCAATATTAATTCCAGGTGTAGAATTTAATGATTAATCACTTACATATATCTCCTAGTGCTCATCACAATAAAGGTCCACCTTAGTACCCATCAATTATTAAACCCATCACATCCCATCCACCTCTGCTAGAGTAACCATCAGTTTTTTCTCTATAGTTAAGAGTTATTTCTTGGCTTACTCTCTTCGCCCCATATTTGTTTGTTTTATTTCTTAAATTCCACCTATGAATGAAATTAATGATATTTGTATTTTCCTCAACTGACTTATTTCACTTAGCATAATTGTCTCTAGCTCCATCCACATCTTGTAAGTGGCAAAATTTCATTATTTTTAATGGATGAGTAGTAGTCCATTGTGTGTGTGTATGTGCATGTGTGTGTGTGTGTGTGTGTGTGTGTGTGTGACCTTTTCTTTATTCATTCATCAGTTGATGGACATTTTGTTTTTTTCCATAATTTGCCTGTTGTTGATAATGCTGCTATAAACATCAGGGTGAATGTTTCCCTTGAATCACTATTTTTTTTAATCCTTTGGGTAAATACCTGGTAGTGTAATTGCTGAATCATAGAGCAGTAATATATTTTAGTGTTTTGGGGGACCTCCATACTGTTGTCCAGAGTAGTTGCATCAGTCTGGATTCCCACCAACATTAGAAAAATGTTCCCCTTACTCCTCGTCCTTGCCAAACCCATTGGTTACCTGTGTTGTTAATATTAGCCATTCTGACAGGGATGAGGTGAGATCTCATGGCAGTTTTGACCTGTTTTCTCCCTGATGTTGACTGATGTTGAGCATCTTTTCCTGTGTCTGTTGGCCATCTCCATGATTTCTTTGGAAAAATATTTTTCATGTCTTCGGCCTATTTTAGCTTAATTATTTAGTTTTTGGGTATGAGTTATTCTTAACATTTCTTTTTATTAATATTAAGTGCCACATTGTTTGATTTGCAAGTGTGAACCACCCTAGGATCCAGAGAATACTTCCCACTTGATTGCAGTGAATGATTCTTTTAATGTACTATTGGCTTTGATTTGATAACATTTTATTTTTAAAACTTTTTGCATTCATTTTCTTTTTTTTAAAAGATTTTATTTATTTATTTGTCAGAGAGAGAGAACACAAGCAGGCAGAGCGGCAGGCAGAGGCAGAGAGAGGAGCAGGCTCCCCACTGAGCAAGGAGTCCAATGCGGGACTGGATCCCAGGACACTGGGATCATGACCTGAGCCAAAGGGAGCAGCCAAACCAACTGAGCCACCCAGGCGTCTCAAAATTTTTGCATTCATTTTCACCAGGTATATTGGCCTACAGTTTCCTTTTTGTTAATGTAGTCCTTTTCTGGATATTGTTAATAAGGATAATGTTATAAACAATAAGAATAATGTTAGCCTCAAATTATATTGTAAGTTTTCCTTCCTTTTCTATTTTTTGGAATAGTTTTAGAAGAAGAGATGTTAACTCTTCTTTAAATGTTTGGCACAATTTACTTGCAAAGTCATGTGGTCCTGGACGTTGCTGGGACTTTTTTGGTTACTGAATTAATTACAATGGTTATTGGTGTGTTCTAGTTTTCTGTTTCTTCTTATTACAGTTTTGATATAATTTATGTTTCTAGAACTTTATCCATTTCTTGGAGGTGGACCATTTTCTTGGAATATAATTTTTCATAAAATGATCTTATAATTATATTTCTGTGGTGTTTTTTACTATATCTCCTCTCTTGCTTGTTACATTATCTATTTTTGGCCTTTCTCTTTTCTTTTTAATAAGTCTGGATAGCGATTTATAAACTTTATTAACATTTCAAAGAACCAGCTTCTGGTTTCATTGATTTGTGGTTGTTATTGTTGTTTTGGTTTTTTTTTTGTTTGTTTTTGTTTTTGTTTTGTTTTGTTTTCCACTGCATTTTATTTTATTAATTTCTTTTCAGCATAACCGAATTCATTGTTTATTCACCACACCCAGTGCTCCATGCTACACGTGCCGCCATAATACCCACCACCTGGCTCCCCCAACCTCCCACCCCCAGCCCTTTCAAAACCCTCAGATTGTTTTTCATAGTCTATAGTCTCTCATGGTTCATCTCCCCTTCCAATTTCCCACAACTCCCTTCTCCTCTCCATCTCCCCATGTCCTCCATGTTCTTTGTTATGCTCCACAAATAAGTGAAACCATATGATACATGACTCTCTCTGCTTGACTTATTTCACTCAGCATAATCTCTTCCAGTCCCGTCCATGTTGCTACAAAGGTTGGGAATTCATCCTTTCTGATGGAGGCATAATACTCCATAGTGTATATGGACTATATCTTCCTTATCCATTCGTCTGTTGAAGTGCATCTTGGTATTATCCACAGTTTGGTGACCGTGGCCATTGCTGCTATAAATATTGGGGTACAGATGCCCCTTCTTTTCACTACATCTGTATCTTTGGGGTAAATACCCAGCAGTGCAATTGCAGGGTCATAGGGAAGCTCTATTTTTAATTTCTTGAGGAATCTCCACACTGTTCTCTAAAGTGGCTGCACCAACTTGCATTCCCACCAACAGTGTAAGAGGGTTCCCCTTTCTCCACATCCTCTCCAACACATGTTGTTTCCTGTCTTGCTAATTTTGGCCATTCTAACTGGTGTAAGTTGGTATCTCAGTGTGGTTTTAATTTGAATATCTCTGATGGCTAGTGATAATGAACATTTTTTTTCATGTGTCTGATAGCCATTTGTATGTCTTCATTGGAGAACTGTCTGTTCATGTCTTCCGTCCATTTTTTTTTTTTTGACATGATTATCTGATTTGTGTGTGTTGAGTGTGAGAAGTTCTTTATAGATCCTGGATATCAATCCTTTGTCTGTATTGTCATTTGCAAATATCTTCTCCCATTCCATGGGTTGTCTATTCTTGGAAAACTATAAACTTCCAAAATTGAACAAGGAAGCAACTGACAACATGAATAGACAAATGTCTAGTAACAATATTAAAACAGTGATCAAAAGCCTCCCAAAACACAAGAGCCAGGACTTGACGGATTCCCTGGGGAATTCTACCAAACATTCAAAGAAGAAATAACACCTATTCTCCTGAAGTTGTTTCAAAAATTGAAACAGATGGAAAACTTCCAGACTCTTTTTATGAAGCCAGCATTACCCTGATCCCCAAACCAGGCAAAGAGCACAACCAAAAAAGAGACTTTCAGACAAATATCATTGATGTATATGGATGCTAAGATTCTCAACAAGAACCTAGCAAATAGGATGCAACAGCACATTAAAAAGATTATCCACCATGACCAGGTGGGGTTCATCCCTGGGTTACAAGAATAGTTCAATGTTCACAGATCAATCAATGTGATAGAACAAATCAATAAAAGAAGTGAGATGAACCACAAGGTCCCCTCAATGAATACAGAAAAAGCATTTGACAAAATCCAGTATCTGTTCCTGATTAAAATGCTTCAAAGTATAGGGATGGGGAAACATTCCTGAACTTCATAAATTCTATCTATGAAAGACCCACAGCGAATATCATCCTCAATGGGAAAAAGCTCACAGCCTTCCCATTGAAATCAGGCACACGACAAGGATGCCAACTCTCACCACTCTTGTTCAACATAGTATTAGAAGTCCAAGCAATAGCAATCAGACAACAAAGAGAAATAAAAAGTATCCACATTGGCAATGAAGACTCTCTTCACTGATGACATGATACTTTATACGGAAAACCCAAAAAACTCCACCCCCGAACCACTAGAACTCATACAGCAATTCAGTAACGAGACAGGATACAAAGTTAAAGTACAGAAATCAGTGGATTTCTTATACACTAACAATGAAAATACAGAAAGGGAAATTAGAGAATTGATTCCATTTACTATAGCATCAATAACCGTAAGATACCTGTTAATAAACCTAACCAAAGAGGTAAAGGATCTGTACTCAAGGAACTATAGAACACTCATGATGGGTGCCTGGGTGGTTCAGTAGCTTAAAGCCTCTGCCTTTGGCTCAGGTCATGATCCCAGGTTCCTTAGATCAAGCCCCGCATCGGGCTCTCTGCTCAGCAGGGAGCCTGCTTCCCTTCCTCTCTCTCTGCCTGCCTCTCTGCCTACTTGTGATCTCTGTCTATCAAATAAATAAAATAAAAAAATCTTTAAAAAATAGGTAAGGCCTGAAGTCTCTTTAAAAAAAAAAAGAACACTCATGAAAGAAAATGAAGACACAAAAAGATGGAAGACCATTCTATGCTCTTGGATCGGTAGAATAAACATTGTTAAAATGTCTATACTGCCTAGAGCAATCTATACTTTTAATGCCATTCTGATCAAAATTCCACGAGTATTTTTCAAAGAGCTTGGGCAAATAATCCTAAAATTTGTATGGAATCAGAAGAGACCCCGAATTGCTAAGGAAATGTTGAAAAACAAAAACAAAACTGGTGGCATCATGTTACCTGATTTCAAGTTTTACTACAAAGCTGTGATCACCAAGACAGTGTGGTACTGGCATAAAAACAGACACATAGACCAGTGTAACAGAGTAGAGAGCCCAGATATGGACCCTCAACTCTATGGTCAAATAATCTTCGACAAAACAGGAGAAAATATACAGTGGAAAAAAGACAGTCCTTTAATAAATGGTGCTGGGAAAACTGGACAGCTATAGGTAGAAGAATGAAACTCAACTATTCTCTTACACCGTACACAAAGATAAACTCGAAATGGATAAAAGACCTCAACGTGAGACAGGAATAGAGGAGAACATAGACAGTGACCTCTTCAATATCAGCCACAGCAACTTCTTTCAAGATATGTCTCCAAAGAGGGGGAGAGTCAAGATGGCGGAGAAGTAGCAGCCTGAGACTACATCAGGTAGCAGGAGATCAGCTCGATAGCTTATCTAAACATTGCAAACACCTACAAATCCAACAGGAGAGCAAAGAGAAGAAGAACAGCAACTCTAGAAACAGAAAATCAACCACTTTCTGAAAGGTAGGACTGGCGGAGAAGTGAATCTAAAACAACGGGAAGATAGACCGCGGGGGGAGGGGCCGGCTCCCGGCAAGCGGCGGAGCAATGGAACACAAAATCAGGACTTTTAAAAGTCTGTTCCACTGAGGGACATTGCTCCAGAGGCTAAACCAGGGTGAAGCCCACGCAGGGTCAGCGTGGCCCCAGGCCCCGCAGGGTCACAAAAGGATTGGGGGTGTCAGAGTGTCGGAGAGCTTGCAGGTATTAGAACGGAGAAGCCGGCTGCAGAGACAGAGCCGAGGACTGAACTCTCAGCTCGGGGTTACCTTGAACTGGTCGCGGGCTGGGTGAGCTCAGAGCGCGGCTAGAGGCTGGGGATATGGGAGTGATTGGGTGCTGTCCTCTGGGGGCGCACTGAGGAGTGGGGCCCCAGGCTCTCGGCTCCTCCGGGCCAGAGACTGGGAGGCCGCCATTTTCATTCCCGTCCTCCAGAACTCTATGGAAAGCGTTCAGAGAACAGAAGCTCCCAAAAGCGAACCCGAGCGGATTACTTAGTCCGGCCGCCGGTAAGGGCGGTGAAATCCTGCCTCGGGCAAAGACACTTGAGAGTCACTACAACAGGCCCCTTCCCCAGAAGATCAACAAAATATCCAGCCAGGACGAAGTTCATCTATCAAGGAGAAAGCAGGTTCAATTCCTAAGACAGCAGAGCAATTCCAGAGGAGGAGAAAGCAAAGCACGGAACTCATGGCTTTCTCCCCATGATTCTTTAGTCTTGCGGCTACTTCAATTTTTTTTTCTTTTTTCAATTTTTTTTCCTTTTTTCTTTTTTCTTCTTCTGCTAAATTTTTTAAAACTTTTACCCTTTTCTTTTTTAACGTTTTTTGACTAGTTCCTCCAAATATATATATTTTTTCTTTCTTTTTTATATTTTTTTATTTGTTTTATTTTTTAAATTTTTTTCTTTTTTTTCTTTTTTTTTCAGAACCTGTTTTTATCCCCTTTCTCCCCCCCACAATTTCGGGTCTCTTCTCATTTGGTTACAGCGCATTTTTCTGGGGTCTTTGCCACCCTTTTAGTAGTTTATTTGCTCCTTCATATCCTCTTATCTGGACAAAATGACAAGGCGGAAAAATCACCACAAACAAAAGAACAAGAGACAATACCGAAGGCTAGGGACCTAATCAACACAGACATTGGTAATATGTCAGATCAAGAGTTCAGAATGACGATTCTGAACATTCTAGCTGGGCTCGAAAAAGGCATGGAAGATATTAGAGAAACCCTCTCTGGAGATATTAAAGCCCTTTCTGGAGAAATTAAAGAACTAAAATCTAACCAAGTTGAAATCAAAAAAGCTATTAATGAGGTGCAATCAAAAATGGAGGCTCTCACTGCTAGGATAAATGAGGCAGAAGAAAGAATTAGTGATATAGAAGACCAAATGACAGAGAATAAGGAAGCCAAGCAAAAGAGGGACAAACAGCTACTGGACCATGAGGGGAGAATTCGAGAGATAAGTGACACCATAAGATGAAACAACATTAGAATAATTGGGATTCCAGAAGAAGAAGAAACAGAGAGGGGAGCAGAAGGTCTATTGGAGAGAATCATTGGAGAGAATTTCCCTAATATGGCAAAGGGAACAAGCATTAAAATCCAGGAGATGCAGAGAACCCCCCTCAAAGTCAACAAGAATAGGTCCACACCCCATCACCTAATAGTAAAATTTACAAGTCTTAGTGACAAAGAGAAAATCCTGAAAGCAGCCCGAGAAAAAAAGTCTGTAACATACAATGGTAAAAATATTAGATTGGTGGCCGACTTATCCACAGAGACCTGGCAGGCCAGAAAGAGCTGGCATGATATATTCAGAGCACTCAACGAGAAAAACATGCAGCCAAGAATACTCTATCCAGCTAGACTATCATTGAAAATAGAAGGAGAGATAAAAAGCTTCCAGGACAAACAAAAACTGAAAGAATTTGCAAACACCAAACCAGCTCTACAGGAAATATTGAAAGGGGTCCTCTAAGCAAAGAGAGAGCCTAAAAGTAGTAGATCAGAAAGGTACAGAGACAATGTACAGTAACAGTCACCTTACAAGCTAATAATGGCACTAAATTCATATCTCTCAATAGTTACCCTGAATGTTAATGGGCTAAATGCCCCAATCAAAAGACACAGGGTATCAGAATGGATAAAAAAACAAAACCCATCAGTATGTTGCCTACAAGAAACTCATTTAAGACGCGAAGACACCTCCAGATTTAAAGTGAGGGGGGTGGAAAACAATTTACCATGCTAATGGGCATCAGAAGAAAGCTGGGGTGGCAATCTTTATATCAGATCAATTAGATTTTAAGCCAAAGACTATAATAAGAGATGAGGAAGGACACTATATCCTACTCAAAGGGTCTGTCCAACAAGAAGATCTAACAATTTTAAATATCTATGCTCCTAACGTGGGAGCAGCCAACTATATCAACCAATTAATAACAAAATCAAAGAAACACATCAATAATAATACAATAATAGTAGGGGACTTTAACACTCCCCTCACTGAAATGGACAGATCATCCAAGCAAAAGATCAACAAGGAAATAAAGGCCTTAAATGACACACTGGACCAGATGGACATCACAGATCTATTCAGAACATTTCATCCCAAAGCAACAGAATACACATTCTTCTCTAGTGCACATGGAACCTTCTCCAGAATAGATCACATCCTGGGTCACAAATCAAGTCTCAACCGGTATCAAAAGATTAGGATCCTTCCCTGCATATTTTCAGACCACAATGCTCTGAAGCTAGAACTCAATCACAAGAGGAAAGCTGGAAAGAACCCAAATACATGGAGACTAAACAGCATCCTTCTAAAGAATGAATGGGTTAACCAGGAAATTAAAGAAGAATTGAAAAAATTCATGGAAACAAATGATAATGAAAACACAACAGTTCAAAATCTGTGGGACACAGCAAAGGCAGTCCTGAGAGGAAAATATATAGTGGTACAAGCCTTTCTCAAGAAACAAGAAAGGTCTCAAGTACACAACCTAACCCTACACGTAAAGGAGCTGGAGAAAGAACAAGAAAGAAACCCTAAACCCAGCAGGAGAAGAGAAATCATAAAGATCAGAGCAGAAATCAATGAAATAGAAACCAAAAAAAAAAAAAAAAAAAAAAAAAAAAAAACAATAGAAAAAATCAATGAAACTAGGAGCTGGTTCTTTGAAAGAATCAATAAGATTGATAAACCCCTGGCCAGACTCATCAAAAAGAAAAGAGAAAGGACCCAAATAAATAAAATCATGAATGAAAGAGGAGAGATCACAACTAACACCAAAGAAATACAGACAATTATAAGAACATACTATGAGCAACTCTACGCCAACAAATTGGACAATCTGGAAGAAATGGATGCATTCCTAGAGACATAGAAACTACCACAACTGAACCAGGAAGAAATAGAAAACCTGAACAGGCCCATAACCAGTAAGGAGATTGAAACAGTCATCAAAAATCTCCAAACAAACAAAAGCCCAGGGCCAGAAGGCTTCCCAGGGGAATTCTACCAAACATTTAAAGAAGAACTCATTCCTATTCTCCTGAAACTGTTCCAAAAAATAGAAATGGAAGGAAAACTTCCAAACTCATTTCATGAGGCCAGCATAACCTTGATCCCAAAACCAGACAAGGATCCCACCAAAAAAGAGAACTACAGACCAATATCCTTGATGAACACAGACGCAAAAATTCTCGCCAAAATACTAGCCACTAGGATTCAACAGTACATTAAAAGGATTATTCACCACGATCAAGTGGGATTTATTCCTGGGCTGCAGGGTTGGTTCAACATCCGCAAATCAATCAATGTGATAGAACACATTAATAAAAGAAAGAACAAGAACCATATGATACTCTCAATAGATGCTGAAAAAGCATTTGACAAAGTACAGCATCCCTTCCTGATCAAAACTCTTCAAAGTGTAGGGATAGAGGGCACATACCTCAATATTATCAAAGCCATCTATGAAAAACCCACCGCAAATATCATTCTCAATGGAGAAAAACTGAAAGCTTTTCCGTTAAGGTCAGGAACACGGCAGGGATGTCCATTATCACCACTGCTATTCAACATAGTACTAGAAGTCCTAGCCTCAGCAATCAGACAACAAAAAGAAATTAAAGGCATCCAAATTGGCAAAGAAGAAGTCAAACTATCACTCTTCGCAGATGATATGATACTATATGTGGAAAACCCAAAAGACTCCACTCCAAAACTGCTAGAACTTGTACAGGAATTCAGTAAAGTGTCAGGATATAAAATCAATGCACAGAAATCAGTTGCATTTCTGTACACCAACAACAAGACTGAAGAAAGAGAAATTAAGGAGTAAATCCCATTTACAATTGTACCCAAAACTATAAGATACCTAGGAATAAACCTAACCAAAGAGACTAAGAATCTATACACAGAAAATTATAAAGTACTCATGAAAGAAATTGAGGAAGACACAAAAAAATGGAAAAATGTTCCATGCTCCTGGATTGGAAGAATAAATATTGTGAAAATGTCTATGCTACCTAAAGCAATCTACACATTTAATGCAATCCCTATCAAAATACCATCCATTTTTTTCAAAGAAATGGAACAAATAATCCTCAAATTTATATGGAACCAGAAAAGACCTCGAATAGCCAAAGGAATATTGAAAAACAAAGCCAAAGTTGGTGGCATCACAATTCCGGACTTCAAGCTCTATTACAAAGCTGTCATCATCAAGACAGCATGGTACTGGCACAAAAACAGACACATAGATCAGTGGAACAGAATAGAGAGCCCAGAAATTCACCCTCAACTCTATGGTCAACTAACCTTCGACAAAGCAGGAAAGAATGTTCAATGGAAAAAAGACAACCTCTTCAATAAATGGTGCTGGGAAAATTGGACAGCCACATGCAGAAAAATGAAATTGGACCACTTCCTTACACCACACACGAAAATAGACTCCAAATGGATGAAGGACCTCAATGTGAGAAAGGAATCCATCAAAATCCTTGAGGAGAATGCAGGCAGCAACCTCTTCGACCTCAGCCGTAGCAACATCTTCCTAGGAACAACGGCAAATGCAAGGGAAGCGAGGGCAAAAATGAACTATTGGGATTTCATCAAGATCAAAAGCTTTTGCACAGCCAAGGAAACAGTTCACAAAACCAAAAGACAACTGAACGAATGGGAGAAGATATTTGCAAACGACATGTCAGATAAAAAGGGCTAGTATCCAAAATCTATAAGGAACTTAGCAAACTCAACACCCAAAGAACAAACAATCCAATCAATAAATGGGCAGAGGACATGAACAGACATTTCTGCAAAGAAGACATCCAGATGGCCAACAGACACATGAAAAAGTCCTCCACCTCACTTGGCATCAGGGAAATACAAATCAAAACCACAATGAGATATCACCTCACACCAGTCAGAATGGCTAAAATGAACAAGTCAGGAAATGACAGATGCTGGCGAGGATGTGGAGAAAGGGGAACCCTCCTCCACTGTTGGTGAGAATGCAAGCTGGTGCAACCACTCTGGAAAACAGCATGGAGGTTCCTCAAAATGTTGAAAATAGAACTACCCTATGACCAGCAATTGCACTACTGGGTATTTACCCTAAAGATACAAACATAGTGATCCGAAGGGGCACGTGTACCCGAATGTTTATAGCAGCAATGTCTACAATAGCCAGACTATGGAAAGAACCTAGATGTCCATCAACAGATGAATGGATACAGAAGATGTGGTATATATACACAATGGAATACTATGCAGCCATCAAAAGAAATGAAATCTTGCCATTTGCGACGACGTGGATGGAACTAGAGCGTATCATGCTTAGTGAAATAAGTCAATCGGAGTAAGACAACTATCATATGATCTCCCTGATATGAGGACATGGAGAAGCAACATGGGGGGTTAGGGGGATAGGAGAAGAATAAATGAAACAAGATGGGATTGGGAGGGAGACAAACCATAAATGACTCTTAATCTCACAAAACAAACTGGGGGTTGCTGGGGGGAGGTGGGATTATGAGAGGGGGAGGGGGCTATGGACATTGGGGAGGGGAGGCGAACCATAAGAGACTATGGACTCTGAAAAACAACCTGAGGGTTTTGAAGGGTCAGGGGTGGGAGGTTGGGGGAACAGGTGGTGGGTAATGGGGAGGGCACGTTTTGCATGGAGCACTGGGTGTTGTGCAAAAAGAATGAATACTGTTACGCTGAAAAAATAAATAAAATGGAAAAAAAAGATATGTCTCCAAAGACAAAGGAAACAAATGCTAAAATGAACTTTTGTGACTTCATTAATATTTGTTTGTTTTATTATTTGATTATTTGTTTCTGTGTCATTTATTTCTGTTCAGATATTTATTATTTCCTTACTTCTGCTGGCTTTAGATTTTATTTGTTTGTCTTTTTCTTGCTTTTTAGGTGTAAGGTTACATTGTTCATTTCAGATTTTTCTTGCTTTTTGCTAAGCCTGTATTTTTATATACTTATATCTTGGATTGCTTTGTTGCATCCCAAAGGTTTTGGACCGTTGCATATTTTCATTTTCATTTGTTTCTATGCATTTTTTAAATTTCCACTTTGATTTCTTATTTGAAACTTTCATTGTTTAGTAGCATGTTGTTCAACCTCCATATATTTGCAGTCTTTCCAATTTTTTTCTTGTAGTTCACTTCAAGTCTAATAGCATTCTGGTCAGAGAAAACACATATTTTGACCTCAATCTTTGTGTATATTTTGAGACTGGATTTGTGACCTAGTATGTGAGATTTTCTGGAGAATGCCCCTTGTGAACTTGAAAAAGAATATCTATTCTGCTGCTTTGGGATAAATTTTCTGAATATATCTTTTATGTCCATCTGATCCAATGTATCTTTCATTAATTCCTTGTTGATTTTCTGCTTAGATGATCTGTGCATTGATGTAATTGGAGTGTTATTGTCACCTATTGTTATTTTATTATCATTCATTAGTTTCTGTATGTTTATTATTAATTGTTTTATATATCTGGGTTATCCCATGTTGGTTGCAAATATTTACAGTTGTTACATCTTCTTGTTAGATAGTCCCCTTTATTATGACATAGTATCCTTCTACATTTCCTGTTACAGTCCTTGGTTTAAAATCTTTTTTGTGTATGTGTTGCTACTAACTTTCATTTGATGGCCATTTGTATGACAAATGTCTCTCCATTTTACTTTCAATCTTCAGATGACTTTTGCTCTAAAATTAGTCTCTTGTAGATCACATTTAGATAGATCCCTCCCCTCTCTTTCTCAATATATCTATATGTTTGGATTGGAACGTTAATCCCATTTACAATCAGAGTAACTATTGAATTATAATTCAGTAATTAACTGAATTATACCCTTTTTGGATAGATTATTCTAGTCTGCACATTATCGTCATTCAGCAGATTGATATATTATGCCACTCTCTTCTGGGCTGCCAAATTTATGTTAAGAAATATCCAACTAGTCTTATTGTAATGTATTTTCTTGTAAATTAAGGACTTCTTTTAAGACTTCTTTATTGGGATATTTTGCAAGTTTAATTACAATATATCTTGATGTCAGTTTGATTTTGTTGATTTTGATGTGAATTCTCTGTGCTTCCTGGATTTGGATGTCTGATTCCTTCTCTAGATTAGAGAATTTTTTGGCTATTATTTCCTCAAATAAATTTCCTACCCCCTGTTCTCTTTACTTCTTCCAGGACTCCTATGATATTAATGTTATTGTGTTTGATAGTCACTCTGTTCTCTAAGTCAATTCTCATGTTGAATTATTCTTCTTTCTCTGTTTTGTTCAGCTTAGTTATGTTACATTATTTTATCTTCTAAATCACTCACTTGTTCCTCTGCCTCTTCCATCCAAGTGAAACTTGTGTTCACTGCATCCTGTCAGTTTCAAATCTCAGTTATTAAATTTTTCTTTTTTGACTGATTTATTTATATATCTTTAAATTATGTTCAGTTACCCACCATATAGTACATCATTAGTTTTTGGTGTAGTGTTCACTGATACATTAGTTGCATATAACACCCAGTGCTCATCACAACATGTACACTCCTTAGCTCTTTAGCTCTACACTAAAGGTCTTCTTGATGTCTCCATTCTTTTCCCAAGTCAAATAGCATCTTTATGATTGTTGTTTTAAATTATCCATGAGGCATATTATGTATATCTTTCTTTAGATCCCTGGCTGTGACCATTTGTTTTTCTTTCTTTTAGGATGAAGTCCTCTGTCTTGGCATTTTGTTATGTCTCTGTCTTAGGAATGCCTGTTATGTTTCTTGCTCCTGAAAGTAATGGCTTTATGAAAAAGAAGCTATATAGTATCATGGGACTGGTGTCCTGGGAAGGGTCTCTGATATGTTCCAAGTACATTCTGCTGTGTTTTGACTGCTATTTCCTTCAGGGAAGTTTTCTATAGAAGTTCTCCTTGGCTGTAGTGGGCAGTGTCCCTTCCTTGAGTAAAGAGTTGTGAGTTTTAACAAGGTGCACTCTTGTTGGCTTGTGAAATGAGACCTGATGCTACTTCCACTAGATCTGATTACTTGAAAGACTCTATTTAAGAGACTAGGTGTGGGAGAGGTTTCTGCTGGTCTTCTGGGGAAGTGGTCTGCCTCCCTGGGACTGAGGCAAACTTCACTGTTAAGGGCAGTACTGGCAGAGTGCAAGGGTATGGGACCTGGTATAAGCACATTAGGCAGTCAGTGCTGACATTGTTGCACCAAGGTGGTTTTGCATTTATACTGTGGTACAGGGGAAGGAGTTATTCTCAGCTATATGTTTTGTTCCTAGAGCAGAGTCTCTGTACTTGCTGTTTTGAAGCAATGACCCCACATAGAGCAAACCATCCCCTCATGTATCTCAGGCAACTGCTCCAGATTATTACTGACACGATGTCTACTTCTGGGGCTGGTTACCTGCCTTCTTTCCAGGAATAACACATAACTTTTCATGCTCTATCCCAGCCAACTGTACTGTCTTTCAAATCTCTAGGCACTAGGGATGTGTTGTGGGCAGGAGTCTGTGCAGATTCCTTGGGGAGGCTCTCATTGTGATGTGACTCAGGGAGGCTTGACCAGTAAGCATAGTATTGCCAGAGTGCAGAGGCATGGGTCTTCGAGTAAGTAGGCTATGCAGCCAATGTGAAGACCAAGTTGCCCTTTGCCCTTTGTAGGTAGCTCTGCATTTATGTTGTGGGATGGGAGACAATGGCACCTGGTGTCTCCTTTGTCCCTTGAGAGGATTCCCCAGGAATGTTACTTCTCAGGGGTGTGCTCCAAGAAAAGTGAATAATCTCTCCACTGTGTGCCCTGGGTGTTCCTCAGATCATGAAACCTGTTCCTGGGTGGTTGCTTGTCTTCTCTTCAGGGGTAGGACAGCACCCTTAGGGCTCCAATCCAGCCAAGTTTGCTGACACTTACAATTATAGAGTTCAAATACTGCTGGTTGTAAAAACATGAAAATCAGCTTCTCTCATTTTCCAGCCAATGACTTTGGGGGAACTCTTCGTCTTATGTATTTCCCTGTATTCTCCTCTCTCTCTTTCACCTTTCTCCATTAAAAGGGCTCCCTCTCTTCTGTAGTACCCATGATCCATTTCTCCCACAGACTTTTTCTCTGTATTTCCTACCTTCCTAAACGTGGCCTCTACTCTCCCTATAGTTGTGGACTTTATTCTATCAGTCCTCAGGTTTATTTCTTGGGTATCCTTAATTATTTGATAATTATCTAGTTGTGTGCAAAGGATGAGACAAACCTAGTGCCCTCCTACTGTACCACCATCTTTGCTTCCTTAAGCCCACTGATTTTTTGAACTCCTGGAGTCAGGACCCACTAAATTTTAAAGTTCCTGGGGTTAAGCCTTGTTGAGTTTTAAAACCAGAAATTGTGGGAAGTCATATTCTCTGCATAAGTCTCCATTCCCAGAGGTTTTTTGGTGTAGGGTCTTATTCTCTCAATCTCTGTGCTTGTGATGTCTCTTCTGTCTGTGGTTAGTTGGGCTTGGGTTTAGTTCACAACCATATCTCTTCCTCTTTTAATCTTTTATATCTGGACTTCCCTTTATGATTAACTTCAAATTATCTATTCTTCCAGTCTTTAGAGTGTATTCAGAATTAGTTGCATATGTTCACATGTTATCTCATTGTGCCCATGGGTACTCTGCTAATCTGTCATCTTCCACCCAAACTTTCTCTAGGAATTGTTAAACTTGAAATAGAAACAAGCTTAAAAACACACACACATTAATGTATGGAAGTGTTAGACTCATTCGTTAAGGTAAATCTGTAGAAAAATACATACTACTGCATTACTACAATGGTGGTGTGTAATTCATTTTTAAATTAATACAAAGTCAGTAACAAATGCGTTAACAACAACAACTAAATCTATGTTATTGGATACACAATAAAATATGTAATTGGTGATATCATTAACACAAATTGTGGAAGGGAGGATTGTAGAGTTTTTATTTGTAATTAAAGTAAATTGCTATTAACTTAAAACAGATTGTTACAACTGTTTGCAGTGGCACTTAATTTTCATTGTAACCATGAAGAAAATATCCTTAGAGAATACACAAAAGAATGAGAAAAAAATTTATCATTACACAAATCAAGAAGTAGGGTTTTTGAAAAAGAACCTGAGGGTTTTGAAGGGGAGAAGGGTGAGAGGTTGGGGGAACCAGGTGGTGGGTAATAGGGAGGGTACATATTGCATGGAGCACTGGGTGTTGTGCAAAAACAATAAATACTGTTATGCTGAAAAAATAAATAAATAAAAATTAAAAAAAGAAGTAGGGTTTTTTTATATTCTTTTTTTATTAATTATTTTTATTAACATATAATGTATTATTTTCCCCAGGGCTATGAGTTTTAAAAGAAGACAGTGAGAAAGGAAAAGAGAAACAATCTAAAAGACAGGTGGCTATCACTTAACAAAATAATAATAGCAATTTCATAATTATTAATAATTTTATTTAAATGATTTTCAAACAAATCGATTAAGCTCTCCAATTAAAATAATGGCTAAATGTATGAAAGGGAAAAAATGATACAACTTTATGCTATCTGCAAGGCACACATAGGCTGAAAATAAAGGGATGCCAAAAGATTTTTTTTTTTTTGCAAATGATAACCAAATTAGACAAGGATATCTATACTTATTAGACAATAAGTATACTTATTAGACAAGATAGGCTTTTTGAAAAACTGTCGCATGATATAAATAAGGTCATTATTTAATGATGATTAGTTCATGAGGGCAGATATAAAATTATGAATATGTTTTCATTTAAAATAGGTGCATCTAATGGTATATAGTAAATATTGAAAGACATAATGGTAAAATAAATAACAAAACAAATAGTAGGAAAATTAAGTGTCTCATTTTTTAAAATTATTTTCATTAACATATAATGTATTATTTGCCCCATGAGTACAAGTCTGTGAACCATCAGGTTTGCACACTTACAGCACTCACCATATCACATACCCTCTCCACTCACCATATCACATACCTTCACCAATGTCCATAATCCAAGCACCCTCTCCATACCTCTCTCCCCCCAGCAACCCTCAGTTTATTTTGTGAGATTAAGAGTCTCTTATGGTTTGAATAACCAACAGAAAAATCAATGAGGAAACAGCAGATTTTAACACATTATAGAAAAAATAAACCTAACAGATATACACAAGGCATTCTCCCAACAGCAAAGGAATACATATTTTTTACAAGTGCTCTTGGAACATTTTCAAGGATAGAAAACACATTTTAAGGCAAAAAGCAGCTTTAAAAATATGAAAGGATTGAAATCTACTAAGTATATTTTCCAATCACATGTAATTGAACTAGATAGTAATAAACAAGAAAATGTAAGAATTAAATAACACATTTCTAAACAAGAACGAATCACAAAAGAAATCAAAATTGAAGTTAGTAAATATGTCACATGTAATGTAACTAGATATTAATGAACAAGAAAATGTAAGAATTAAATAACACATTTCTAAACAAGAATGAGTCAAAAAAGAAATCAAAATTGATGTTAGTAAATATCTTGAGACAAAAAAAAAAATTAAAACAACGTACCAAAGTTACATGATGCAACAATAGCAGTACAGAAATGGAGATTTACAAGTCAAGTATAAATCCTTACATTAAAAATATATTTAAATAACCTAACCTTATACCTCAAAGGTTTAGAAAAGTAAGACAAAATTTACTCCAAGGTTCTAGCAGCAAGGGAATAATAAAGATTAAAGCAGAAATGAACAAAAATGGAAATGGAAATACAATAGAAAAGATTAATGAAATTTTAAAGTTGGGTTCTTGAAAAGATAAACAAAATTCGTTAGCCCTTAGTCAAACTAGCTATAAAGATAAGACTCAAGTTATAAAAAGCAGAAGTAAAAGAGGAGAGACTACAATTGATACCACAGTGATACAAAGAACTTTAAGAGACTACCATGAACAATTTCATACCAAGCTATCAGATCATCTAAAATAAATGGATGAATTTTTTTTCCCTTTTTATTAATTTTTTCAGCGTAACAGTATTCATTCTTTTTGCACAACACCCAGTGCTCCATGCAAAACGTGCCCTCCCCATCACCCACCACCTCTTCCCCCAACCTCCCACCCCTGACCCTTCAAAACCCTCAGGTTGTTTTTCAGAGTCCATAGTCTCTTATGGTTCGCCTCCCCTCCCCGATGTCCATAGCCCGCTCCCCCTCTCCCAATCCCACCTCCCCCCAGCAACCCCCAGTTTGTTTTGTGAGATTAAGAGTCATTTATGGTTTGTCTCCCTCCCAATCCCATCTTGTTTCATTTAATGGATGAATTTTTGAAACAAGAGTGAATCATGAAGAAATGGAAAATCTGCACAGACCAAAAATGACTAAAAACATTGACTTGATACCTTAAAATCTCCAAATAAAATAAAGCACAGAACCAGATGGCTTCACTGGGCAATTTTACCAAATACTTAAAGCAGAATTAAGACCATTCCTTCTCAAACATTTTCAAGAAATTTTAAAACAAGGAGTACCCCAAATTTCATTAAAAGCCCAACATTACTCATGTAACATAACCAAATAAAGACACCACAACAAAAGAAAACTACAGACAAATATCCTTGATTAATATAGATACAAAAATCAAGGAGGTTGGCAAGATGGTGAAGTAGGAGACCCTATTTCAACAGGTCCCCTGAATGGAGCTAAATATCTACCAGTATACTCTGAACACCCATGAAATCAGCCTGAGATGTAAGATTATACACTTCTGGATCTCTACATGGGCAGGAGATCCTCAGTGGAAATTTACACTGGAGTGAGAGCACTTCGACTGATACTGGAGAGGATATCAGAAGGGGAAGGGAGGGGCACCTGGGTGGCTCAGTGGGTTAAAGCCTTGGCCTTTGGCTCAGGTCATGATCCCAGGGTCCTGGGATCAAGTTCCACATTGGGCTCTCTGCTCAGCGGGGAATCTGCTCCCCTCCCACCTACTTGTGATCTCTGTCAAATAGATAAACAAAATCTTAAAAAAAGGGGGCAAAGGGAGCCACCAAAAGTGACCCATTGGAAAGTAATACCCCAATACAAAAGTGTCCTGTGCTTGAGGACTAGCATTAACCTGGATTCTAGTTAACAGCACTCAAAAAGAAGATGGGTGTTAAGGGGCAGCTTGAGGAATCAGGCAACTGCAGACACGGATATAAGCCCACAATCCAGGGCAGTCACAGCTGGTGCCCACACATGTCTGAGAGAGCCTGACAGGGTCTCCGGTTGGTGGTCCCTGTACCCACGGCTTTCTGCTGCTTGTACCACCACTGAGACTGTGTGCACACCTGCCCCTGCCCAAGATAGCCTGGCTCAGACTCCTGCTGGAGGACCCTGGACCTGCAGCCTTCCCAGAACTCCACCGCTGCCAGGTCATGGTGTGGACCTCAGAGAACAGTCCCCACAAAAGCATCACCAGGATAGGGATCCCCTGGACCAGTATCACTTGCAGTTTAAAGGCAAGGGGGTGCAGTGACAATTGAGGACTCAGGCGACCACAGAGAGAGTGGCTGGGAGTGTAACACCACTGGTGGGAGGCTGTAGTGTTCAGCAGATTTGGTGCAGGGGGTGGTGCCTGTGTTCTGGACCATTCAGAAGGGAGCAGAGTGAGGCTTCTCTCTGAGGCTAACAACTGGGTGAGAACAATTTATACTGACACTCTGAAAAGCCACAAAAACAAACAAATAAACAAACAAACAAAACGCAAAGAACCAACAAAGAACAAAAACCTCCACAGAACAAAAGCCCAAAAAGCCAGTTTCCACAGAGCTCAGTCCCCTGATAGAGGGCAGGACAGCTCAGCCCAAGCAATATTGACTGAAAAACAATAGGGTAGGCCTGTTCCCCTGATGACAAGGCAAAAGAGTAAGAGGACAATAGCAGGGTCCCCATAAAACTCTAATACCCCATCATCAGGGAAAAACAATATGTTAAGCTCCCAGTATTGCCCCCAAAACTGTAGATTTCATAGATACAAATTTTGTTTAATTTGTTCTCACAATTGTTCTTTCATTTTTTTTAATTTTTTTTCACTTTTAAAAAAATTTCTTTTAGCGTAACAGTATTGTTTTTTTTTTTTTTTTGATTTATTTATTTGACAGATAGAGATTACAAGTAGGCAGAGAGGCAGGCAGAAAGAGAGAGAGGAGGAAGCAGGCTCCCAGCCAAGCAGAGAGCCCGATGCGGGGCTCGATCCCAGGACCCTGGGATCATGACCTGAGCTGAAGGCAGAGGCTTTAACTCGCTGAGCCACCCAGGCGCCCCCAGTATTAATTGTTTTTGTAACACACCCAGTACTCCATGCAATGCGTGCCCTCCCAATTACCCACCACCTGATTCTCCAACTTCCCACCCCCCGCCCCTTCAAAATCGTCAGGTTGTTTTTCAGAGTCCATAGTCTCTCATGGTTCATCTCCCCTTCCAATTTCCCTCAACTCCTTTCTCCTCTCCATCTCCCCATGTCCTCCATGTTCTTTGTTATGCTCCACAAATAAGTGAAACCATATGAAACTTGACACTCTCTGCTTGACTTATTTCACTCAGCATAATCTTTTCCAGTCCCATCCATGTGTCTTTAGCTTCCAGGTGTTTGAGTTCCTTCTGAACTTTTCCTTGTGATTGAGCTCCAGGTTCAAAGCATTGACAATCCATCTATTACTGAGCGAGGTCTATTAAGATCTCCTACTATCAATGTATTCATATAAATATGACTCTTTATCTTGATTAATAGTTTTCTTATGTAATTGGGTGCTCCCATATTTGGGGCGTAGATAGTTATAATTGTTAGATCATCTGGGTGGATAGTCCCTTTAAGAATGATGTAGTGTCCTTCTGTATCTCTGTCTACAGTCTTTAGATTAAAATATAATTTATCTGATATGAGAATCGTTACCCTGGCCTTCTTTTGAGGCCCATTGCCATGAAAGATGCTTCTCCATCCCTTCACTTTCAGTCTGTGTGTATCCTTAGGTTCAAAATGGGTCTCTTGTATACATCGTATGGATGGGTCCTGTCGTTTTATCCAATCTGCATCCCTGTGTCATTTTATGGGGCATTTAGGCCATTCACATTGAGAGTGATTATTGATAGATACGTTTTGATTGACATCGTGTTACCTTTGAAGTCTTTCTGTTCATCAGTTGTCTCTATATTTCTGTTCAATGATATTCTTTGGATTTTTTCTCATTTATAGAACCCCCCTTAATATTTCCTGCAGCATCAGCTTGGTGGTTGCATAGTCTTTTAAGCCTTGCTGGTCTTGGAAACTCTTTATCTCTCCATCCATTTTGAATGTCAGTCTTGCTGGATAAAGTATTCTTGGCTGCATGTTCTTCTCATTTAGTACTCTGAATATATTTTGCCAGCCCTTCCTGGCTTGCCCAGTCTCTGTGGACAGGTCTGACTCTATTCTAATGGGCTTTCCTCTGTATGTAAGGAGCTTCTTTGTCCTAGCTGCTTTTAAGAGGGTCTGTCTAGAAGCATAATTCTTCATTCTAACTCTCAGGTGTCTTGATGACTTTCGAGAATCTAAAATCTTGGGGGGAAACTACTCTGCCTCTAGTACATGAATGTTGTTTCCATTCCAATCTGTTACCTCTGGTGCCTTCCTCCCCCTTTTGTTTATCTTCCATTATCAGTCCGATGTTCCCACTCTGCTTTACCTGCCATTGGTGTCTTTTGCTCCTGTAGAGATCCAGATATATATATTTCTGATCTCAGGCTGATTTCATGGGTGATCAGAGTTCTTTGGTAGGTAATCAGCTCACTTTAGGGTACAGGTTGAAAAGGCGCCTCCTCCTACTTCCCTGCCTTCTTGACTCCCCCTGTTCTTTCATTTTTTAACCTTCTTATCATTATAGCTAGATGTATGTTACAACATATTACATAATCACTTATTAACTTAATTTTTTTTCATACATATACCTGTTTCTTTTTCTTTTTCTTTCTGTTTTTTAATATACATATAGATATAAGCTTCAAGGTAATCCTTTCCCCTATTCAATACTACTGCTATATATAAACCAATTTTATTTTCCCTTTATCTCTAGAGATTTGATATCAAGTTACACCAAGGAGGAACTGAAATAACCTTCTGTGTCCACATCGAGGATATATAACCACCTTCCCATCTTAATTTGTGTCAGTGTTTCTATGTATTTGTTTCTGCTTTTGTACTATGTAAATCTTATTCTTGAAGTTCATCTTGGCTGGGTTTATCTTTTTGACTTTTTTTCCCTTCTCTTTTAGTTTTTTTTTTTTTTTAAGATTTTATTTATTTATCTGACACAGAGAGAGAGAGATCACAAGCAGGCAGAGAGGCAGGCAGAGAGAGAGGAGGAAGTAGGGTCTCTGCTAAGCAGAGAGCCCAATGCGGGGCTCAATCCCAGAACCCCGGGATCATGACCTGAGCCGAAGGCAGAGGCTTTAACCCACTGAGCCACCCAGGCGCCCCTCCCTTCTCTTTTAGTTTTGTCAGTCTTTTTGTTCATTTTTGTATATGTACTTTATACATCTTACTGTTTTTTTTAAGCTTTTATTTATTTATTTTACAGGGATCTCAAGTTTGCAGAGAGACAGGCAGAGAGAGAGGAGGAAGCAAGATCCCTGCTGAGCAGAGAACCTAATGTGTGGCTTTATCCCAGGACCCTGGGGTCATGATCTGAGCCGAAGGCAGAGGCTTTAACACACTGAGCGAGTCAGGTGCCCTATAAATCTTACTGTTGGGCTCATTTTGGCTGTTTTCTCCCCCCCCCCCTTTTCTCTCTCTCTTTCTCTCTCTTTTGGTGTTGGCTTCCAATTGCTCTGAAACTTTCCAGGGGGCACCTTGACTCTATCGTGCTTGGTATATGCAGATATACATCCCCTCAATAACCTCTCATCAAAATGACTAGGAGAAAGAACACCCAATGAGGAAAAATTCAGACTGTGTCCTCTCTCACAGAACTACTGGATATGGACATAAACAGTATGTCAGAGAGGGAATTCAGGGTAACAAATATCCAAGCAATGGCTAGGTTGGAGAAAACCATTAGTGACAACATAGAATCTTGAAAGGCAGAAGTGACAGCCAAACTGGTAGATGTTAAAAATGCTATCAATGAGATGAAATCTAATATAATTACTATAATAGCTAGGATAACAAAGGCAGAAGATATAATTAGTGATCTTGGGGACAAAATGATAGAAGAAAAGAATCAGGAGGAGGAATGGAACAAACAGTTTAGAAGCCATGAAAAGAGAATTAGGGAAATAGTTGTTGCCATGAAATATTCCAGTATCAAAATTACTGAGATCCCTAAGGGGATGGAGAAATAAAGAAGACTGGAAGATATAGTTGACCAAATACTGGATGGAAATTTCCTCAGTATGGAGAATGTAACAAGTATTCATGGCAGAGAGGACACCCCCCCCCCCAGATCAAGGAGTGTAGAAAGACATCCAGAAACTAGATTGTGAAATTCACAAATCATAATTTCTGGCAAGAGGTCTTTTTTTTTTAAGATTTTATTTATTTATTTGACAGACAGAGGCCACAAGTAGGCAGAGAGCAGGTTGAGAGAGAGGAGGAAGCAGGCTCCCTGCTGAGCAGAGGCCTGATATGGGGCTCAATCCCAGTACCCTGAGATCATGACCTGAGCTGAAGGCAGAGGCTTTAACCCACTGAGCCACCCAGGCGCTCCTTCTGGCAAGAGGGCTTAAGGGCAGCCAAGGGGAAGATATTCCTTACTTACAGAGGAAGGACCATCAGAATAACATCAATTCTGTGTACAGAAACCTGCAAGACAGAAAGGGCTGGCAAGACATATTCAGGGCACTAAAAGAGAAGAACATTCATACAAGAATGCTTTATCCAGCAAGGCTGACATTCAAAATGGATCGAGAGATAAAGAGCTTATAAGATCAGCAAGGTTTAAAACAGTATGTGACCTCCAAGCTGGCACTATAAGAAATATTAAGGGGGATTATATAAAAGAAGAACCCAAGAGTGACATAGCACAGAAATTTATAGAAACAGTCTGTAAAAACATGGACTTCACAGGCAACATGATGTCAATAAAAACTTCTCTTTCAATAATAACTCTCAATATGAATGGCCTAAATATTCCCATAAAATGGCACAGGGTTGCAGACTGGATAAAATGACAGCACCCATTCCAATGCTGTCTACAAAAGGTGCATTTGGAACCTAAAGATACATCCAGATGAAAGTTAAGGGATGGAGAAGCATCTTTCATGCCAATGGCCCTCAAAAGAAGGCTGAGATGGTGATTCTCATATCAGATAAATTAGATTTTTAAGCTAAAGGCTGAGATCAGAGACACATAATACTGCATCATTCTTAAATGGTCTATCCACCAAAAAGATCTAACAATTATAAATATTTATGCCTCCGATATGGGAGCAGCCAAATACATAAGCCAACTGTAAATCAAACTAAAGATTCATATCAATATGAATACATTGAGAGTAGGTGATCATAACATGACACTCTCATCAATAGAGAGATCATCCAAGCAGAAAATCAACAAAGAAACAATAGCTTTGAATGAAAAACTGGACTCAATGGACCTCACATATACAGAACATTCTACCCTAAAACAAGAGAATACTGATTCTTCTTGAGCACACAAGGAACTTTCTGCAGAATAGACCACATAGCAGGTCAAAAATCAGGGCTCAACTGATACCAATAGATTGAGATTATTTCCTGCATATTATCAGACCACAATACTTTTTTTTTATTTCTTTTCAGGGTAACAGTATTCATTGTTTTTGCACCACACCCAGTGCTCCACCCAGTCCCTAATGCCCACCACCTGGTTCCCCCAACCTCCCACCCTCCACCCCTTCAAAACCCTCAGGTTGCTTTTCAGAGTCCATAGTCTCTCATGGTTCACCTCCCTTTCCAATTTCCCTCCCTCCCTTCTCTCCATCTCCACATGTCCTCCGTGTTATTTGTTATGCTCCACAAATAAGTGAAACCATATGATAATTGACTTTCTCTCTGCTTGACTTGTTTTACTCAGCATAATCTCTTCCAGTCCCATCCATGTTTCTACCAAAGTTGGGTATTCATCCCAGACCACAATACTTTGAAATTGAAACTTAGTCACAACAAAAGAATATTTAGATAAACCAGGAAATCCAAGAAAAAATAAACAACTAATGGAAACCAAAGAAAATGAAGACACATCATTCCAAAACCTATGGGATACGACAAAGGCAGTCCTAAGGGGGAGATACATAGTCATCCAGACCTCACTCAAAAATTTTAAAATATCCCAAATACATTGCCTCTCTAAATAACTTAAAGAACTGCAAAATCAAGAATAAATTAAGCCAACCCCGTGCACTAGAAGGGAAATAATTAAGATTAGAGTTGAGATCAAGGAGTTAGAACTAGAGATAAAGTAGAATCTAGAGATACAGTAGAAAACTAGCAGATGGTTCCTTGAGAGACTTAATAAGATCAATAAACCACTGGCCAAACAAATCCAAAAGAAAAGAGAGAGGTCCCAAATTAAAAAAAAAAAATCATGAATTAAATGAGAGAGATCATGACTAACACCAATGAAATACAAAGAATTTTCTGAAAGTATTGTCAACAGTTATATGCTAATAAGTTAAGCAACCTAAAAGAAATAGATGCATTGCTGGAAACCTAGAAACTTCCAAGACTGAAACAGGAAGAAATTGACAATCTAAATAGACAAATGTCTAGTAACAAGACTGAAGCAGTGATCAAAAGCCTCCCAAAAAACAAGAGCCCACAACCTGACAGATTTCCTGGGGAATTCTACCAAAGATTCAAAGAAGAAATACTACCTATTCTTCTCAAGCTGTTTCAAAAAACAGAAACAGAAGAAAAACTTCCAGACACATTCTATTAAGCCGGCATTACCTTGATCCCCAAACCAGGAAAAGACCCCATCAGAAAGGAGAATTTCAGACCAATATCCCTGAGGAATATAGATGCCAAGATTGTAAACAAAATTCTAGCAAATAGGATCCAACAGCACATTAAAAGGATTATCAACCATGACCAGGTAGGATTTATCCCTGGGATGGGATAGTTCAATATTTGGAAATCAATGTGATAAAACAAATCAAAAAGAGAAGAGAGAAGAACCACATGGCCCTCTCAGTTGATGAATAAAAATCTTTGGACAAAATACAGCATATGTTCTTGCTTAAAACTCTTCAAAGTATAGGGATAAAGGGAACATTCCTCAACTTAATAAAATCCATCTATGAAAAACCCAAAGTGAATATCCTCAGTGGGGAGAAGCTGACAGCCTTCCCTTTGAGATAAAGATCACAAGGATGCTCACTTTTGTCAATGTTGTTCAACATAGTACTAGAAGTCCTAGCAACAGCAATCAGACATCAAAAAGAAATAAAAATATTCAAATTGGCAAAGAAGGAGTCAAACTCTCTCTCTATGCTGATGACATGATATTTTATGTGGAAAACATAAAGTTTCCACCCCAAACTACTAGAACTCATACAGCAATTCAGTAATATGGCAGGATTGCATTATTATACACTAACAATGAAAATATAGAAAAGGAAATTACAGAATCAATTCCATTTACTATAGCAAGAAGAACAATAAGATACCTTGGAATAAACCTAACCAAAGAGGCCAAAGATCTGTACTCAAGGGTCTACAGAATGCTCATGAAAAAAATTTGAAAAAAGCACAAAGAAGGAAGACCATTCCATGTTCATGGATTGGAAGAATAAACATGGTTAAAATGTCTAAGTTCCCAGAGAAATCTATACTTTCAATGCCATTCAGATCAAAATTACACCAGCATTTTTCAAAGAGGTGGAACAAACAATCCTAAATTTGTTTGTAATTAGAACAGACCCTGAATTGCTAAGGAAATGTTAAAAAATAAAAAATAAAAAACTGGGGCATAACTTTGCCTGATTTCAAGGTTTACTACAAGGCTGTGATCACCAAGACTGCATGGTACTGTCACAAAAATAGTCACATAGACCAGTGGAACTGAGTAGAAAGCCCAGATATGGACCCTCAACTCTATGGTCAAATAATATTTGAACAAGCAGGAAAAAATATACAGTGGAAAAAAGTCTCTTCAATAAATGGTGCTGGTAAAATTGGACAGATATTTATAGAAGAATGAAACTTGACAATTCTCTTACACAATATATAAAGATAAACTAGAAATTGATAAAAGACCATACATGAGACAGGAATCCATCAGAATCCTAGAGGAGAACATAGGCAGTAACCTCTTTGACATTGGCCTCAGCAACTTCTTTCAAAATATGTCTCCAAAGACAAAAGAAACAAAAGCAAGAATGATCTTTTGGGACTTCATCAAGATCAAAAGCTTCTGCACAGCAAAGGAAACAGTCAACAAAACAAAGAGGTAATTCAAGGAATGGGAGAAAATATTCACAAATGACAATACAGACAAAAGGCTGATGTCAAAGATCTATAAAGAACTCCTTAAACGCAACACACAAAAAACCATAATCACTTCAAAAATGGGCAGAAGATATGAACAGACACTTCTCCAAAGGAGACACACAACTGGCTAACAGACACATGAAAAAATGTTCATCATCATTTGCCATCAGGGAGATTCAAATCAAAACCACGTTGAGATACTGCCTTACACTACTTAAAATGGCCAAAATTAACAAGACAGGAAATAACATGTGTTGGAAAGGATATGAAGAACAGGGAACCCTCTTACACTGTTGGTGGGAATGCAATTTGGTGCAACCATTTTGGAGAACAGTGTGGAGATTCCTTAAGAAATTAAAAATAGAGCTTCCCTAGGACCCTGCAATTGCACTACTGGGTATTTACCCCAAAGATACAGATGTAGTGAAAGAAAGGGCCATCTTTACCCCAACGTTCATTGCATCAATGGCCACAGTTTTCAAACTGTGGAAAGAGCAAAGATTCCCTTCAATGGATGAACAGATAAAGACATTATGGTCCATATACACTATGGAGTATTTTGCCTCCATCAGAAAGGATGAATACTCAACTTTTATATCAACTTGGGAAGTACTGGAAGAGTTTATGCTAAGTGAAATAAGTCAAGCAGAGAGAGTCAATTATCATATGTTTTTGCTTAGTTGTGGAGCATAAGGAATAACACAGAAGACCTTAGGAGAAGGAGAGAAGTGAGTTGGGAGAAATAGGAGGGGAAATCAAACCATTAGACACTGTGGATTCTGAGAAACAAACTGAAGGTTTTGGAGGGGAGGTGGTGGGAGGTTGGGTAAGCCTGGTGGTGGGTATTATGGAGGGCATGTATTGCATGGAGCACTAGGTGTGGTGCATAAACAATGAATTCTGGAACACTTAAGAAAAATAGATGGAACTTAAAAAAAATCAAATATAAAATACAAATAGAAATAAGTGTAACCAAGGAGATGAAAACTATATATATATATATATATATATATATATATATATATATATATATATAAACCAAGTACTGAAAACTATACATCAATGATAGAATTTAGGAGAAGAAACAAATAAATGAGAAATTGTTCATGTTTATGAATTTGAAGAATGATATTATAAAAATGTCCATGTTACCCAAAGCAATACATATAGTGAATGTAATTTCTCTCAGAATCTTAATGAATTATTTTTTACAAAAGTAGAAAAAATGCTAAAATTTGTATGGAGTCACAAAAGACACTGAATAAACAAAGCAATCTTAAGAAGAAGAATAAAACTAAATTTATATTTTCTGATTTTGCAATATATTACAAAACTAGAGTAAATTAAAATTACAGTATGGTGCTGGCAAAAACATAAATAAACAAAGCAACCCAAAATGAACAAACAATCAAGAAGAAAAACAGACATATAGATCAATGAAACAAAATATAGCTCTTAAATATACACAAACACATACAGTCATCTGATCTTTGACTAGAATGTCTACAGTACAAAATGTAGAAATAAAGTATTTTCAATAAATGATATTGAAAAACTAGGAAAGAGTGAAATTAGATCCTTATCTCACATCATCCACAAAAACCAACTCTAAATGTATTAAAATTTTTATTTTATGACCCAAATTTATGAACTCCCTAGAAGAAAACATAACGAAAATGTTCATAACACTTTTCTTGGAAATTATTTCTTGTGTATGACTAAGCAAAATACATACATAAATACAGAAATCAATATGTAAATAATTGCATAAATAATTACATAAATAATAATAGACAAGTAAGATCACTTCAAGTAATGGCTTCTGCACCAAAAAGAAAAAAAAAATCAACAGATTAAAGGGCAAGCTACAGACTGGGAGAAAATATGTTCAGATGATATATCTGATGAGACATTAGTATCCAAATATATAAAATGTTCTTACATTCCATATAAAATTCTCCACGAATAACCCAATTAAAAATAGCCATGGGATGGAATAAACATTTCTCCAAGAAGACATAGTATCAATTATATAAGAGATGCTCAACATCCCTAATCACCAGGGAAATGCAAATCAAACCCACAAGATATCACCTCATCCCCATTAAGGTGGCCAGTATCCAAAATAACAACAGAAAATAATATCTTGGTGAGGAACTGAATAAGTTGAAACCCTTGTACACTGTTAGTTAAGTGTAATGCAAAATGTTGTAGTTTTCACATAAAACATTATGGAAGTTCCTCAAAACAATTAAAAAAAAAAAAGAACTCCCATATGATTACCCATCCCACTTCTGGGTATTTATCCAAAAAACTTGACAGAGAGTCTTGTAGAAAGATATGAACTCTCATAATCATGGGAAGTGGCATTATTCAAGGCAGCTAAGAAATGGAAAGAACCTAAATGTCCCTCAGTCAATGAACAGAAAAATAGAATATGGCATATAAATACATTAGAATTTACTCAGTTTTAAATACTCGGGAAATTCTTTGGTATGACAATGCACATGAAACTGGAGGACATACACTATGTGAAATAAGCCACTAACATAAGAACAAATACTTTTTAATTCCAATTATATTCAGTATCTAAAATTGTCAAACTCATGGAAACAAGTAGCAGAATTTTGGTTGTCAGTGGCTGACAACTATGGGGAAAACAGATGCTCTTCAATAGACACAAAGTTTCAGTTACATAAGGTGAATTAGGTATCTGTTATGCAACAGTGTGTCTAAAGTTCACAATACTGTATTTTGCAGTTAGAAATTTGTTGAGGATGCCTGGGTGGCTCAGTGGGTTAAAGCTTCTGCCTTTGGCTCGGGTCATGTTCTAAGGGTCCTGGGATCCAGCCAGCATCTACCTCTCTGCTCAGCGGGGAGCCTGCTTCCCTTCCTCTTTCTCTGCCTACTTGGTATCTTTGTCAGATAAATAAATAAAATCTTTAAAAAAAGAAATTTCTTGAAAGCATAGATCTTAGTTATATATTCTTACTATAATAAAAGAGACTTTCTTAAGAGGGTGAAAAGACAGTTACAGACTGGGAGACAATATGTGTAAACTACCTATCTGACCATGGACTATATGAAAGCATATAACAGACATTTAATTCAATAGTAATAATGTAATTAGAAAATAAACAAAAAACATAAGCAGGCATTTTAATGAAAAAGAACTCATTGCATGGAGCCCTGGGTGTTATGTATAAATCATGAATCTTGGAGCACTCCATCAAAAACTAATGATGGACTGTATGGTGACTAACAGAACAACAACAACAACAAAATATACATATATGACAAGCAAACACAGGAAAACATGTTTAACATCCTTAGCCAGTACAGAAATGCAAATTAAAATCACAAGGTATTGTGTACACTGTACACCTATCAGAAGGACTAATAGAAACAATAGTTACAACAAAAGCTGGAGAGGTTGCAGAGAATTCACGTATCTCATACATTGGTTTAGGGAATGTAAGATGATAACAGCCATTCTGGAAATATTCTCTCACAATTTCACTATTCTGGATATATCATTTCATAATTGCACTCCTGAGCACATATCCTAGAGAATAAGTACTTATGTACACACACACACTCACACACACACAAGAAAAACAAACAAACAATCAAAACCCAAAAAACAAAATCTATATATACTTACAGTGAATTTAGTCATAATGGCCAAAACTAGAGATAAACTAAGTATCCTTCAATAGTTGAATAGTTAAAAAAAAAAGTGTAATACAACCCCAGCATGAAATATTACTTAGCAATAAAAATAATGAGTGATATATTGCACAACTTTCATATATCTCATATATGTTCAGAAATTATACTGAAAGAAGCAAGATAAATATCAAAGGGTCAACATAATGTATTAACCAAGGTATATAACATTATCAAAATAAAACTATAGAAATGGAGAGCACATTGGTGGGTCAGGGGATAAGAAAGATTATAAGAAGTAAGATCATTGTTACTATAAATAAATAGTACAAGGGATCACTGTGATGGAATCATTCTGCATCTTGCCGGTTTTAGTGGTGACACAGATTCACACATGTGAGAAAATTGCATATTAAAAAATGGGTGAAATTTGAATAAGGTCAGCAGTTCACACCAATTCCTGACTGTAATTGGAAGAAATTGTGTAAAGCATAGAAGGGATCATTCTATGCTATTTCTCATAACTGCATGTAAATCTACATGTTAAAATTTAAAGTTAAAAAAGGTAATTGAGAGCTACATGTATTACTTGTGATGTTTTCAGGAGAGGGAGAGTCAAAATTTGATAGATTTTTTTCCAAAAAAAAAAAAAATGTGGCTGATATTGACATAAATTAATGAAAATATAAGAAGGAAAGAAGAAAAACAAAAAAAAAAGGAGAAAGGGAGAGAGGGAGGAAGGGAAAACAAAACAAAACAAATTCCTGTTTAGGATAATTCCAAATAATTTATGTAGATACTCCACGCATCATGAAGGTTAAGATTAACCTTCCTCCTACCTTGAGTGTAAGCTGCACTCATTGTCTTGCTTCCAAAAAGCAGGGCATATAAAAAGGGAGGGGGGAATAACTTTACCCTAGAGAAATCTGGCAAACACTACCTCAGCCAAGTGGTCAGGATTAACATCATCAGAGATAAGTCATGTAGCTATTATGTACCTCTACAAGACTTGAAAATAAAGGCACTTCACCTCTGAAATCTTCTTCCCCCAAACCTATAACCTTAGTCTAATGAGGGGAAAAAAATCAGACAAAAACAGTTTGGAGGATATTCTACAATATACCTATTAGTGCTCCTCAAAATTGCCAAGGTCATTGAAAACAAAGCCTGAATGTCTTTCACAGCCCGGAAGGGTCTAAGGAGATGTGCCGGCCAATGTGATCTTTCAAAAAGCAGTCTGAAAGAAGAGAAGGACATTAGGCAAAATGAGTGAAATCTGAATAAAAGATAGAATTTAGTTAATGTACAGATATTGGTTTCTTAGTTTTATGAAAGAACCAATGTTCATTCCATAATAATGTATGATGTTAGCAATAGAGAAAAATGAATGAAGGATTTATGGAAATTTTGTAAATTTGTCAACTGCTCCATGAATCTGGAACTGTTCAAAAACTACATTTGTTTTGGGGCACCTGGGTGGCTCAGTGGGTTAAACCTCTGCCTTCGGCTCAGGGCATGATCTCAAGGTCCTGGGATCAAGCCCCGCATCCGGCTCTCTGCTCAGCAGGAGCCTGCTTTCCCTTCCTCTCTCTCTACCTGCCTCTCTGCCTATTTGTGCTCTCTCTGTCTCTCTGTTAAATAAATAAATGTATATTTAAAAAAAAAACTACATTTGTTTTAAAATATTACTAACATTAAAAAAAAATATCTAGTCTGATGAACCAGTTTGTTATTCTTTTGAATTAGGTATCTATTTGGATGCACACATAAGGGGAAAACTTAATAAAATTGAGGCTTACAGGATCTGATGGCCAAAAGTAAATGATTGTAGCTCAAATGTGACCATTATTAGCAACAGCAAAAGAGACTGTAGAGTGAAGAAAGAGAGAATGATGTTGTGAAATAGAAATAAATGATCTCCAAATGCAAAATATCTTCACTTTTCTTTTAATTCTTCAAGGCCCTTGCTGAGTCTGGGTTCAGTTATGTGGCCAGTTAAACTGGTATCTCATTCTAATACCAGTAGTTTGTTTCACACTGTCTGTGTTAATTTCAGCAGCCTCTTCCCTGGAAGTGCAGTGGTTTACTGCCTATATCATATTTCCTGCCCCTATACTTCTTGTACATCTAGACATTCCTCTAAGTTACAACACCATTTCCAGAACAAATACGGATGACTATTTTCCCCATAAAAGCCATGTCAGTCCATTTGCCTTGACATTATATACAGCTATTTATGCTACGATTTCCATCATTCCTTATTTTCATTTATTCCTACTTGTCTTTTAAGATCCGATTCAGATGTTACTAGTCCCATGTTACCATTTGGCCTCCCACCAATCTTTCATCTAGAAAAATGAATCCCTTTGTCTGTTAGTTACTGTAGTAATATCTACCTACTATTATCTCAGTACCTATCTTCCACACCATAATCTCTTTCTTCATAAATCAGTTCCCTTACTTTAAAAAGCTTCAGCGAATTTATTTTTTTTCCATTTTGAATTCCCAGCATATAATATAGTGTTTGTTGGTTTTAGTGAAATTTAATTTAATTGGTAGTGTTAAGTCAGTGCCTATGAAGAATAAGTTAATCTACCAGGAATAAGAAACAAAAGGAACACTATGGCAAAACCCCAGGAGTTAGAAAGTGTGAAAAAATCAGTAACAGGACGATGTAGATAATAAGCCAAAAGAGATATGTCAAAATTACCTAGGAAAAACATGTTGATATATACTGTAGACATAAAAGAGCATTTTATTGGGGAGATTAAACTTACATTTGTCCTTAAAGAAAAGGGAAAATTTAGCTAAAAAGATAAAGTAAAAGGGATAATTGTGGACATGGGATATTGGCATAGAGTGTGAATTCTGGGAATACAAAGGAAGGGCAAATAGAGACTTTAGAATAACTTGCTTAGTGATTCAATGAGGTTAATGACTGAAAGGCAAAGAAAATCTTAAATTGGACCTCTGGGAAAATGATAGTGGTGCTGACCAAAAAAAAAAAAAAAAAAAAAAAAAAAAAAAAAAATCAGAGCATGCACTAGTAGATAGTTTTGAAAAACCCTGATTATATCTGATGGGCCTCCAATGAAGCAATCTAGTCTGACCAGGCATTCCATACTAAACCCCATGACATTGGGGAATTAGGAAGATCTCAGCCCTGCTCACAACTGGACAGGCTGAGGAAAAACAGCCTATCAAGACCTACTCAGTCACCTGTTTTGGTTTTTTCTTACTGAAATTATTTATGTTTTCATTAACAGTATATTCAGCACTAATTGGCAGCAGGAATTTTGAGTATTTTATACTTTCTAAGAGATTTCATTGACAGAAAAGAAATTACAAGGTAAGCATCTTGGTAAAGGAAGTAACCCAGTTTTCCCAGATTGTGAAATTCTGTTTATGCTAACTATATAATTATTTTTCAATAGTACTTGTAATGTTCAATCTTGGTAAATATATAATTTACCCAGGAGTAGGACAGTGTTGTTTGACTGTGACCTAGTTCTTCCCGTATATCATTTATCAAGTAGACATAATTATGTTAAAACTCTTCTCTATATTCCAACAAAATCAAATGCTGGGAAATGCTTTGAAGCCCATAAGTGATCATAAGTCAAAATAAACATACCTTTTGGTAGAAAAATGATTGTTAAAAGAATCTAGTTTGGTACAGGCACAAAATCCAGTGTTCAAAGTCTGGATTCCAGCCCTAAGCTGATAATGTATTTTGCTCATATTTTCACTGAAAGCAACATGCTAGATCTTTTTTTTTTTAATTGCAAAAAATATATTTTGGAAGAACTCACTACGTAAGGTGACAGGATTCCAAAATCAAATTTCATGAAAATGTACATCACCATTTCTTTGTACAATAAGTGAGAAAAATCTGCAATATAGAAGAATAGAGGAAAAGAAATATGGAGGGCCATGGAGAAAGGGGTGGGGGGCCAACCACATCTGTAAGAGCAAACCTGGAAGTCAAGCAGATGCTAGATCTAAAGAGAAATTGTGGAGCTCAACAAAGACACTCCCTTCCATCATAAATCTTATGGTTTAAGGAGTGAGACATATGAAACCATATAGTCACACAAATGATGAAATCTAGGTTTCAATCCAGGCTGTGATGAATAGAATTTGGAAGAAAAGTTTTTAATAGAACCTAGCCAGCCTAGGTATACCCCAAACCCTCAGAAAACTGCACTTGATCTGGAAAACGGACATCATGTAACATAGAACTTAAATAACAGGACCCTGCTTTGCTTTTATGGAAAGTTAGAAAATTTTCAAGGATCTGGGCATTCTGAAATCTGTTTCTCAACTTCTTATGACTCTACTTCAGACATACACAACCCACTGACTACACCAAGACTCACATGAAGGCAGGAGAGAGTAAGATGCAATCTGGCTAATTTTGCCATTATTAATATTATCATTATTATTAATAATAATAATCTTAAACTACCTCCACATCTAAAAGAAGCCTAACTCATCAAGTCAATTAAACACGCAATGACAGAAGGCCCTTTACTCAAGCCTTTTGTCTCTGGACATTCTAGTATGTGATCACATTGGTATATGATCTCTTGGTTTGAAGATGATCCACATAAAATGCTCTAGTAAAGGATGGATATGTTAAGATAGATGGCTATCTATCTTTCTAAGCATTTCTAAGCATTTTATAACTATCAGAGTAGAAGATTAAATATAAATAGGATAGTCTAAAAAGGAAAAAAAAAATACATAGTAAATTTGAGGGAAAGGAATCCTAAGGACTTTCCCTGTATCCATCAATGGCATAATAGCTGTAGCTAATAGTTAAGAATAGTAAGAACTCTAACAACAAGAACCCTACAAGATCACATAGAAAGGAAACTCACTCCTTCATTGATAATCTGAATTTACTATAGATCACGTAAATACACTAAGTGTTTTCCCTGGATAGAAAACAAGGTTAATTAGATTAAAAGCTGAAATGATCATAAATGTGTATAACAACAAATTACAGCCATAATAGTTAATTTTCCCCTTAAATTATAATGTTCAGAGCCAAAAGAATTAAGTAGAGTGTTTTGAAATTATAAAAATAAATTTTCTGTAAATTAAATTAGCATTTTTTCATAGCCAAATAAAGTCTCTAATATCTGACTTGGAAATAATTGTAATATTTATATTACTAATGAAATCACTAAAAGGATGAGAATGGAATAACATGATTTTTCAAAATAGTGAAAAAATTGGATAATGTGCAGTTTGAAATTGTGACTTACCAACTCTGTCATATTTTAAAATTGTAAAAACAACAAAAACTACAACTGTCCAGTTTATTTTAACATATGAAAATACCTCTAGTACATGAAATTAATGATATTCATTTTAATATGTATACTCTCGGACACCTGGGTGGCTCAATGGGTTAAGCTTCTGCATTCGGCTCAAGGTCCTGGGATCGAGCCCCGCATCAGGCTCTCTGCTCAGCGGGGAGCCTGCTTCCCCCTCTGTCTCTGCCTGTCTCTCTGCCTACTTGTGATCTGTCTCTCTGTCAAATAAATAAAAAAAATCTTAAAATACACACACACACACACACACACACACACACAAACACGTTTCTAAAAGTACATTAAATCATGGATAAGAAATATAGAAAAAATAGTAAAAACTGATTCAAGTGACCATGGAGGAGTATTTTTGTATTTGCCATTGTTCTTAAACTTTAATAAGAAACTGCTTCATTTCTACGATTTTTTAATAAATCTCTTATATGTCTGTTATCATTACAGAGAGTCATGAAGAGTGGGAATGAGACAGAAACCACAGATTTCATTCTCCTGGGTTTCTTCCCTGAATTTAAATACATCACAGCTATGGTCTCCATCATTCTCCTGATATACACGGCTGCCTTCACTGGCAACACTCTTCTGATCCTCCTCATTTGGTTTATTTCCATCTCCACACCCCCATGTACTTCCTTCTCAGTCAGCTCTCCTTAATGGATTTGACTTTGACCTCTAGCATTGTCCCCAAAATGGCATTCAACTTCTTCTCTGGATGGCAGAGCATATCATTCCTGGCTTGTGGGACTCAAATATTCTTCTCCCTGATGGTGGCCATTGCAGAATGCATCCTTATAACTCTCATGTGCTTTGATCGTTATGTGGCTATATGCGATCCTCTTCGATACCCAGTCATCATCAACCCTAAGGTTTGCTTGCAGATGATTGCCATGTCTTGGGCTGGAGGGGCACTTACTTCCCTGGGACACACTGCTTTTACCTTGCATTTTAACATCTGCAGCCCCAGAGAGATTCCCCACTTCTTCTGAGAAGTCATGGCGGTGCTTAGGATCGTCTGTGAGGATATCTCAGCCTATGAAAAGGCAGTGGTGATAACAAGCATCCTTGTTCTGCTGCTGCCCTTGTCTCTCATCTTGTCTTCCTATGTTCTCATCTTCCTTGCAGTACTCCGAATGAACTCCCCAGAAGGCAGGAACAAAGCTCTGGCCACCTGCTCCTCTCATCTCTGTGTGGTGGGTCTCTATTCTGGTCCAGGCATGTGCATCTACATGAGACCCGGTTCTGCCAAGACTCCAAGGTTGAGTCAGGGTCTCTTTCTGTTTGGAACTGTCCTCACTCTACTCCTAAACTCACTTGCCTACAGTCTTAGGAACAAGGAAGTTCTAAGTGCTCTGAAAAAGTTACTAGGGAGGTGTCAGTCCTTCAGGTAAATGGCAGAAATCTCACTGTCACCCATAGGCAAAAAAGAGATACACCAGCAAAGGGACATTTTGTCAGTTGATTCATCATCATCATCATCATTATCCCTTCAAGATCCTGAAAAATTCAACTCACTTTACTGAGTTTATCTGCAGGGGAAAAAAATGTTTATCCTTTCCTTTCTCCATCTTAAAATTTCTTTCTGATTGTCCTACATTATGTGTTGATGCAGGACAAGGAACTGTGTACATCAATTCTCTTTATGATTCATGCTTGATGGTAATGTACACTTTAGTATTTCCAAGTTTCATGTTGATACCATAAAAAAAGATCAGTGTCTGTATCCCTAAAATGAAAAATAAAAAAATTGACAAGCACATAGATACCTCAGAATAATTCCCTGATAAAATTAATTAATGGGCATGATGATAAATCATCAGGAATCAGATAAATTTACAGTATTGCTTTGCTCCATATATCTAACAGGACTATTAATTCCTCTTACTCTTGTAAAAATAGTCTTCACTCTATGTCAGTGCTTCCAAAGAGTGGATTTCTGATCACTGGTGTTAAAATAATTTGCTGACTTCACAAAATATAGCGCTTTTGTTCTCATCTCAGATTAGCAGAATTAGAATCTGTTAAATTGGGCTCAGGGATCTGACCAGGAGACTGATTAGTGATTGTCATGCTTACCAAGGGTTGTAAGTCACGGAAGTAATTACTGACCTAATTTTCTAGACATGCTTGCTAGATAATTTCCCAGTCTTAAAGTTTCCAGATCTCTTTATAATGTATATAATATAATGGGTTAAGGTGGCTAGGAAAAACCAGTATTATTTTTAAGATAGTAAAAATAATAAACTTTATGTTTTGAATAATTCATAACTTAAAAATTTTGAAGACACAGTAATGAGAAAGTAAAAATAAATTTAAAAAGACTCAGATTTGTGATATAAAACAATGAATAATTGAAAATATTTATAACGATAAAATTTAAAGCATGAGGCATTATAGATGTTTCCAAAATGTTGATATTCTTCAAAAAATTGAAAATACACTATATAATAGAGAGACTGTGGACTCTGAGAAACAAACTGAGAGTTTGGAAGAGAGGAGGTTGGGAGGTTGGGTGAGCCCTGTGTTGTGTATTTAGGAGGGCACGTATTGCATGGAGCACTGGGTGTGGTGCATAAACAATGAATCTTGGAAAACTGAAAAGATAAAAGAAAAAAAAATGAACATTAGGAACTTATTACACATGCTTCTTTTTTTCTAAAAATGACTGAAATAGGGGTGCCTGGGTGGCTCAGGTGGATAAGTGTCTACCATTGGCTCAGGTCATGATTCCAGTGTCCTGGGAGCCTGCTAATCCTGCTGCTTGCTCTCTCTCTCTCTCTCTCTCTCTCTCTCTCTCTCTATATATATATATATATATATATATATATATCTGTTAAATAAATAAATAAATAAAATCATTTAAAATGACTGAAATAACATAAAACCAGTTTTCTAGTGAATAGAAACATTCAGAAGGAGCACTAACATTCTAACAACTTCTCCTTTAAATATCTCAGAAGCCATTAATTCATAGTGTATTACAGAGATACAAAGCTAAGTTCTGGAAAACTTAAAATCTTTATGTCAAATTCCAACTGTTTCAATAATATTAAACATGGCACCTTCAGAATTCCTAGAGGAATGGCTGACGGAATCCTTGAAACTGAGTCAAAATGTCACTTCACTGAAGAATAAAAATTATCTCTAAGCTATCTGAAATAAGAGCAGTGTGCCATTTAATGCATACTATCATGCAATGTTACCACTCAGTTGGTGGTGTCATAACACTATGGTACTCCAAAAGGAATCCACAGATAAGACTGTGTTTAGAAGATCACACTAGGAAAGAAAGGAGAAATACTCAGTGAGGGAAGATAGTCTGACTTGAAGAGTTTCTGTTGAACAATATGTGTTCATAAAGCATGTTATTTATGTTTGACTGTTTTAACTCCATATGTATGTGTTAAGTGTATGTTATGTATGTTACATGTGTGTTTTAGCTTCATATGTATTAACTTCATATATAACTCATGGAAGTGAACATTTTAACCCTGTGAAATTCATGGTGAATAGATTTCCAGATGGACTGGGAAGGCACTCACCTTGGAATTTACACTGTGTGTTTGTGACCCACTATTATTAGAGGGGCACCATTAAATACTGACTTAATCTTTTTTTTTATATATATATTTCCTTTCAGCATAACAGTATTTGTTTTTGCAACACACCCAGTGCTCCATGCAATACATGCCCTCCCTAATACCCATCACTTTGTTCCCCCAACCTCCCACCCCCAACCCCTTCAAGACCCTCAGGTTGTTTTTCAGAGTCCATAGTCTCTCATGGTTCACCTCCCCTTCCAATTTCCCTCAACTCCCTTCTCCTCTCCATCTCCCCATGTCCTCCATGTTATTTGTTATGCTCCACAAATAAGTGAAACCATATGATAATTGACTCTCTCTGCTTGACTTATTTCACTCAGCATAATCTCTTCCAGTTATATTTTAAAGGAAATAATTAAGTACATGATCATTCAGAAGAACAATGATCAATCCTAATTAAACCATGATTCTTTCATTTATTTCCATTTTCATAGTCATGATTTTAAATTGTGTTCTTCTAGTTTAACAGCTCTCCAGCATGCATATATTTTGTTGTAGAATGACCAAAAATGTCTTCTATATATAAATAAAATATGTATTTATTTATTTAAATTCAAATAGCTAAGTAATAGTAGGTACATCATTAGTATTTTTTTAATTTTTATTTATTTTTAAATTTATTTTTATTGTTCCAGAATTCATTGTTTATGTACCACACCCAGTGCTCCATGCAATACATGCCCTCCATAATACCCACAACCAGGCTTACCCAACCTACAAACCCCCAACCCTCCAAAACCCTCAAATTGTTTTTCAGAGTCCACAATCTCTCATGGTTTTCCTTCCCCTCCAATTTCCCAAAACTCCTTTCTACTCTCCATCTCCCCATTTCCTCCATGTTATTTCTTATGCTCCACAAATAAGTGAAACCCAATGATAATTGACTCTCTCTGCTTGACTTATTTCACTCAGCATAATCTCTTCCAGTCCCATCCATGCTGATACAAAAGCTGGGTATTCATCCTTTCTGATGTAGTCATAATACTCCATAGTATATATCAACCAAATCTTCCTTATCCATTCATCTGTTGAAGGGCATCTTTGCTCTTTCCATAGTTTGGCAACTGTGGATATTGCTGCTATGAACATAGGAGAACAGATGACCCTTCTTTTCATTACATCAGTATTTTGGGGGGTAAATACCCAGTGGTGCAATTGCAGGCTCATAGAGAAACTCTACTTTTAATTTAAGAAATCTCTACACTGTGTTCCAAAGTGGCTGCACCAACTTGCATTCCCACCAACAGTGTAAGAGGGTTCTTCTTTCTCCACATCCTCTCCAATACATGTAGTATACTGTCTTGTTAATTTTAGCCATCCTAACTTGTATAAGGTGGTATCTCATTGTGGTTTTGATTTGAAACTCCCTGATGGCTAGTGATGATGAACGTTTTTTCACGTGTCTATTAGCCACTTGTATATCTCGTTTGGAGAAGTGTCTGTTCATGTGTACTGTCCATTTATTGACATAATTATCTGTTTTGTGTGTGTTGAGTTTGAGAAGTTCTTTGTAGATCCTGGGTATCAGCACTTTGTCTGTATTGTCATTTGTAAATATCTTCTCCCATTTTGTGAGTTGCCTGTTTGTTTTGTTGACTGTTTACTTTGCTGTGCAGAAGATTCTGATCTTGATTAAGTAAAAAAATTCATTTTCACTTTTGTTTCCTTTTGCCTTTGGAGACATATCTTGAAAGAAGTTGCTGTGGCCAGTGTCAAAGAGGTTACTGCTTATGTTCTCCTCTAGGATTCTGATGGATTCCTGCTTCACGTTGCTGATAATAATTTCTGATGAGTGTTTCTATTTCCTTGGTGTTAGTTGTGATCTCTCCCTTTTCATTCATAATTTTATTAATTCGAGCCTTCTCTCTTTTCTTTTGGATTAGTTTGGCCAATGGCTTATCACTCTTATCGATACTTTCAAAAAAGGAGCTTCTAATTTCATTGAGGCTTTCTAGTGTATCTCTAGTTTCTATCTCATTGATCTCTGCTCTAATCTTGATTATTTCCCTTTTTGTGTGTGGAGTTGGCTTAATTTGTTATTGATTCTCCAGTTCATTAAGGTGTAAATACAGCTGTTGTATTCTGGATTTTTCAATTTTTTTTTTTTTTGAGGGAGGCTTGAAGGCTATATATTTCCCCCTTAGGACCAAATTATTGTATCCCATAGGTTCTGGACCAAAGGCTCCTAATTCTCATTGGTTTCCATGAATTGTGTAAGTTCTTCAATTGATCCAAGCATTCTTAATCAAGGTGGTTTTTAGCTTCAGGTGTTTGAATTCGTTCCAAACTTTTTCTTGTGGTTGAGCTCCTGTTTCAAAGCATTGTGATCTGAAAATATGCAGGGAATATTTTCAATCTTTTGGTATCTTGAGCCCTGATTTGTGACCCAATATGTGGTCTATTCTGGATAAGGTTCCATGTGCATTCAAAAAGAATGAGTATTCTGTTGTTTTAGGTAGAATGTTCTGTATATATTTATGAGGTCCATCTGGTGCAATGTGTCATTCAATGCTCTTATTTCTTTTTTGATTTTCTGCTTGGATGATCTGTCTATTACTGAGAGAGGTGTGTTAAGATCCCCTACTATTAATGTATTCATATCAAAATGACTTTTTATCTTGATTAACAGTTGTCTTATGAAGCTGGCTGCTCCCATAGTGTGGCATAAATATTTACAACTGTTAGATATTTTTGGTGGATAAACCCTTTAAGAATGATGCAGTGTTCTTCTGTGTCTCTGACTATGGTCTTTAGTTTAAAGTCTAATTTATCCAATATTAGAATTGTTACCCCAGCCTTCTGTTGAGGCCCAATGGCATGAAAGATGCTTCTTCATCCCTTCACTTTCAGTCTGGATATATCCTTAGGATGTACCCTTATGAATGTGTCCTGTCATTTTATCCGATCTGCAACCCTGTGTCATTTTATGGGTGTACTTAGGCCATTTACATTGAGTGTGATTATTGAGAGATACATTTTTATTGACATCGTGTTACCTTTGAAGTCTTTTTTTCTATAGATTGTCTCCATATATTACTTTTCAGTGATATTCTTGTGTTTTTTCCTCTTTTATAGAACCCTCATTAATATTTCCTGCAGTGTCAGCTTGGTGGTCACATACTCTTTTAAACCTTACTGGTCTTGGAGGCCCTTTATCTCTCTATCCATTTTGAATGTCATATTGCTGGATAAGGTATTATTGGCTGCATTTTCTTCACATTTAGTGCCCTGAATATGTCTTGCTTGCCCTTTCTGGTTTGCCAGCTTTGTGTGCACAGGTCTGACTTTATTCTTATGGGCCTTTCTCTGTATGTAAGGAATTTCTTCTCCCTAGTCACTTTCAAGAGCTCCTCTCCAAATTTATGATTCATCATTTTCACAATCAGTAGTCTCAAGGTCTTTCTAGATTATCTGATCTTGGGGGTAGACCTTTCAGTCTTTAAGACATGAATGCTGGTTCCATTCTACAGATTGTGAAATTTTCATGGAGAATTTTTTCAAATATATCCTGTAGTTTCCTTTTTTCTCCGCCCCCCCCAAGGGATTCCAATAATTCTGACATTAGAATATTTGAACAGGGAGGCACTTGTCAAGAAAATAAACCACAGGAGTAATTTGGGCTCTTTTTATCCAGTAACACTGTCTGTGGGAGGGAGAGTGCAGCAACTCTCTGTTGTGACTTCAAAATAATTTGTTGTTTTCGAGATCCTTAATCTGTTCTTTGTCAGTTTCTAACAAGGATTTGACAGCACAAGTTCTCCGTTTAATCCAGCATCTCATTATTTAATCTATTTTTTCAGTTCATTTTTTTAATTTATTTTCAGCATAACAGTGTTCATTGTTTTTGTACCACACCCAGTTCTCCATGCAGTACGTGCCCTCCCTATTACCTAACACCTATTACCTAACACCTCAACCCCACACCCCCACACCCCTTCAAAACCCTCTGGTAGCTTTTCAAAGTCCATAGTCTCTCATGGTTCATCTCCTCTTCCAGTTTCCCTCAACTCACGCTCCTCTACATCTCCCCATGTCCTCCGTGTTCTTTGTTATGCTCCACAAATCAGTGAGACCACATGATACTTGACTCTCTCTGCTTGACTTATTTCGCTCAGCATAATCTCTTCCAGTCCCGTCCATGAGGCTACAAAAGTTGGGTATTCATCCTTTCTGATGGAGGCATAATACTCCATAGTGTAAATGTACCACACCGTGGCCATTGCTGCAATAAACATTGGGGTACAGATGGCTCTTCTTTTCACTACATCTGTATCTTTGGGGTAAAAACCCAGCAGTGCAATTGCAGGGTCATAGGGAAGCTCTATTTTTAATTTCTTCAGGAATCTCCACATTGTTTTCCAGAGTGGCTACACCAACTTGCATTCCCTCTAACAGTGTAAGAGGGTTCCCCTTTCTCCACAACCTCTCCAACACACGTTGTTTCCTGTCTTGCTAATTTTGGCCATTTTAACTGGTGTAAGGAGATATATCAATGAGGTTTTAATTAGAATCTCCCTGATGGCTAGTGATGATGAATATTTTTTCATGTGTCTGATAGCCATTTGTATGTCTTCATTGGAGAAGTGTCTGTTCATATCTTCTGCCCATTTTTTGATATGATTATCTGTTTTGTGTGTGTTGAGTTTGAGAAGTTCTTTATAGATCCTGGATATCAACCTTTGTCTGTACTGTCATTTGCAAATACCTTCTCCCATTCCGTGGGTTGCCTTTTTGTTTTGTTGACTGTTTCTCTTGCTATGCAGAAGCTTTTGATCTTGATGAAATCCCAAAAGTTCATTTTCGCTTTAGTTTCCTTTGTCTTTGGAGACATATCTTGAGAGAAGTTGCTGTGGCTGATATCGAAGAGGTTACTGCCTATGTTCTGCTCTAGTATTCTGATGGATTCCTGCCTCACATTGATGTCTTTTATCCATTTTGAGTTTATCTTTGTGTACGGTGTAAGAGAATGTTCGAGTTTCATTCTTCTACATATCGCTGTCCAGTTTTCCCAGAACCATTTATTGAAGAGACTGTCTTTTTTCCACTGTATATTTTTTCCTGTTTTGTCGAAGATTATTTGACCATAGAGCTGAGGGTCCATATCTGGGCTCTCCACTCTGTTCCACTGGTCAATGTGTCTGTTTTTATGCCAGTACCACGCTGTCTTGGTGATCACAGCTTTGTAGTAAAGCTTGAAATTGGGTAACATGATGCTGCCAGTTTTGTTTTTGTTTTTCAACATTTCCTTAGCAATTTGGGGTCTCTTCTGATTCCATACAAATTTTAAGATTATTTGCTCCAGCTCTTTGAAAAATACCGGTGGAATTTTGATCGAAATGGCATTAAAAGTATAGATTTCTCTAGGCAGTACAGACATTTTAACAATCTTTAATTTTCCAATCCAAGAGCATGGAATGGTCTTCCATCTTTTTGTGTCTTCTTCAATTTCTTTCATGAGTGTTCTGTAGTTCCACACGTATGGGTCCTTTACCTCTTTGGTTAGGTTTATTCCCAGGTATCTTATGTTTCTTGGTGCTATAGTAAATGGAATCGATTCTCTAATTTAACTTTCTGTATTTTCATTGCTCGTGTATAAGAAAGCCACTGATTTCTGTATATTGACTTTGTATCCTGCCACATTACTGAATTGCTGTATGACTTCTAAAAATTTGGGGGTGGAGTCTTTGGGCTTTTCCAGATAAAGAATTATGTCATGTGCAAAGAGAGAGAGTTTGACTTCCTCCTTGCCAATTTAGAAACCCTTATTTCTCTTTGTTGTCTGATAGTCGTTGCTAGGACTTCTAATACTAAGTTGAACAGGAGTGGTGAGAGTGGGCATTCTTGTCGTGTTCCTGATCTCAACGGGAAGGCTGAAAGCTTTTTCCCATTGAGGATGATATTTGCTGTGGGTCTTTCATACATAGATTTTATGAAGTTCAGGAATGTTCCCTCTATCCCTATACTTTGAAGCATTTTAAACAGGAACGGATGCTGGATTTTGTCAAATGCTTTTTCTGCATGAATTGAGAGGACCATGTGGTTCTTCTCTCTTCTCTTATTGATTTGTTCTATCACATTGATTGATTTGCAAATGTTGAACCAACCTTGCAACCCAGGGATGAATCCCACCTAGTCATGGTGGATAATCTTTTTAATGTGCTGCTGGATCCTGTTTGCTAGGATCTTGTTGAGAATCTTAACATCTATATTCAACAGTGATATTGGTATGAAATACTTCTTTTTGGTAAGGTCTTTGCCTGGTTTGGGGATCAGGGTAATGCTGGCTTCCTAAAAAGAATCTGGAAGTTTTCCTTCTGCTTCAATTTTTTGGAACAGCTTCAGGATAATTGGTGTTATTTATTTTTGAAAGTTTGGTAGAATTCCCCAGGGAATCCATCAGGTCCTGGGCTCTTGTTTTTGGGGAGGATTTTGATCACTGCTTCAATCTCGTTACTAGATATCGGTCTATTCAGGTTGTCAATTTCTTCCTGGTTCAATTTTGGGAGTTTGCAGTTTTCCAGGAATGCATCCATTTCATCTAGGTTGCTTAGCTTATTAGCATATAACTGTTGGTAATAATTTCTGATGATTGTTTCTATTTCCTTGGTGTTCGTTGTGATCTCTCCCTTTTCATCCATCATTTTATTAATTTGGGCTTTCTCTCTTTTCTTTTGGATTAGTGTGGCCAATGGTTTATCAATCTTATTGATTCTTTCAAGAAACCAGCTTCTAGTTTCATTGATACATTCTACTGTATCTCTGATTTCTACCTCATTGATCTCTGCTCTAATCTTGATTATTTCCCTTCTTGTGTGTGGAGTTGTTTTGATTTGTTGTTGATTCTCCAGTTCTTGAAGGTGTAGAGACAGCTGGTGTATTCTGGATTTTTCAATGTTTTTGAGGGAGGCTTGGATGGCTATGTATTCCCCCCTCAGAACCGCCTTTGCTGTATCCCACTTGTTTTGGACCGAAGTGTCTTCATTCTTATTGTTTTCCATGAGTTATTTAAGTTCTGCTTTGATCTCCTGGTTAATCCAAGCATTCTTCAGCAAGGTGGTCTTTAGCTTCCAGGTGTTTGAGTTCCTTCTGAACTTTTCCTTGTGATTGAGTTCCAGTTTCAAAGCATTGTGATCTGAGAATATGCAGGGAATAATGTCAGTCTTTGGTATTGGTTGAGTCCTGCTTTTTTACCCAGTATGTGGTCTATTCTGGAGAAGGTTCCATGTGCACTTGAGAAGAATGAGTATTCTGTTGCTTTAGAGTGGAATGTTCTGTATATGTCTATGAGGTCCATCTGGTCCAATATTTCATTCAATGCTCTTATTTCTTTATTAATTTTCTGCTACGATGATCTGTCTATTTCTGAGAGAGGCGTATTAAGATCTCCTCGTATTATTGTATTCTTATCAATATGACTCTTTATCTTGATTAATAGTTTTCTTATGTAATTGGCTGCTCCCATATGTGGGGCATAGATAGTTACAATTGTTAGATCATCTTGGTGGACAGTCCCTTTAAGAATGATGTAGCGTCCTTCTGTATCTCTGACTACAGTCTTTAGTTTAAAATCTAATTTATCTGATATGAGAATTGCTACCCCCGGCCTTCTTTTGAGGCCATTGGCATGAAAAATGCTTCTCCATCCCTTCACTTTCAGTCTGGGTGTATCCTTAGGTTCAAAATGGGTCTCTTGTAGACAACATATGGATGGTTCCTGTCTTTTTATACAATCTGCAACCCTGTGTCATTTTATGGGTGCATTTAGGCCCTTCACATTGAGAGTGATTATTGAGAGATACGTTTTGATTGACATCATGTTACCTTTGAAGTCTTTCTGTCTGTAGATTGTTTCTATATTTCTATTCAATGATATTCTTATTTTTTTTCTCTTTTATAGGACCCCCCCCCCCTTAATATGTCCTGCAGTGTCAGCTTGGTGGTTGTATAGTCTTTTAAGCCTTGCCAGTCTTGGAAACTCTTTATCTCTCCATCTATTTTGAATGTCAGTCTTGCTGGATAAAGTATTCTTGGCTACATGTTCTTCTCATTTAGCACTCTGAATATATTTTTCCAGCCCTTCCTGGCTTGCCAGGTGTCTGTGGAGAGGTCTGACTCTATTCTAATGGGCTTTCCTCTGTATGTAAGGAGCTTCTTTGTCCTAGCTGCTTTTAAGAGGGTCTGTCTTGAAACATAATTCCCCGTTTTAACTATAAGGTGTCGCAAGGACTTTTGAGAATCTAAAATCTTGGGGGGAAATCTCTCTGCCTCTAATACACGAATGTTGTTTCCATTTGTGAGTTTGGGAAAATTTTCATAGACAACTTGTTCCACTATATCTTCTAGACTTCTTTCTTTTTCCTCCCCTTTGGGGATTCTAATAATTCTGACATTGGAACGTTTCATGGCATCATTTATTTCCCTGATTCTGTGTTTGTGGCTTCTGAGCTGTTTGTTCCAGACTTCCTCCTGATCCTTTCTCTCTATCTGTTAGTCCTCCAGATCACTAATTCTATCTTCTGTCTAAGTTACCCTAGCTTTTAGAGAATTTAGATGAGATTGGAACTCATTGAGAGCATTTTGAATATCATCCCTGGTGGCTTTCATTTCTGCCCTAACATTGTGTACATCATCCCTGGTGGCTTTCAGCTCTGCCCTAATCAATTCCATTTGGTCATCCATGGCTTGCTCCAACTCAGCTATTGCCTGGATAATTAATAGCCTGAATTCATTTTCTGACATATTGTCTATTTCGATAGCCATTATCTCTGTTGCAGAAGGTCCATCCTCTGTATTTTTCTTCTGTTGGGTATTCCTCCTCCTAGTCATTTTGGAAAGAGATGACTGAACAGATGCAGCTGGATTTATCGATTGTGGTGCAGTCAAGGTGTACCCTGGAATGATTTGGTGCAATCAGGTTTCCCCACCCAAATGAGAGAAAAAAGAAAAGAAAAAGAAATAGAGAAGAAGAAAGAAAAAAAAAGGAAAAGAATAAAGAAAAAAAAAAAAGAGAGAGAGAGGGAGATAGGAAAAAAAAGGAAGATAAAAGAGAAGGCTCAGCCCAAATGGGCCACAAGGTAAGATTTATGAAGTATACAAACAAAAACAGACAAACAAAAAGACTGTTAAAAGTATATGACAATAGATAAAAATGTGTGTGTATATATATATATATATATATATATATATATATATATGTAATATATATGCAAAAAAAGGGAAGAACCTCATCAGAAAGAACCCCAAGTGTACGATTTATATACTATCAGGACAAACACAAATTCACAGAAACACTGGTGGAAGGAAAAATTGGGAGAGTGGTTATAAATTCTCAGTGTGGGTGAGGAAGTTTATTTTGATTTTTCCTGTATGTATATTGATGTTTTTGTTAAGGGACTCAACTTTCCTTAGTTACAGGGGGATTAGAATCTGGTTTGTCTATAAGGGTAGCATTGTTTGGGGAAAGGGGATTACCTTGAAGTTTAACTCTGTATGTATATTTGAAAATACAATTTAAAAAGAATAAACTAGACTAAACTAAGTTAAAATTTAAAAAATTAAAAAAATAGAAAAGAAAAAGAAAAACACGGGTGTATGTATCAGAAAGTTCAGGTTAGAAGGTTATTAAGGAATTTGATGTACTGGACATCTCAGTGTGATGGTAAATATGTTTAAAAATTATCTGTATGTATTAAAAAAAAAAGAACCAGAATATTGGTAAAGAGTTAAAAATAAAAGTTGTACTTATGAAGTAGTAGTGGTTATTCACTTGTAGTCTTCTTTTTTTTTAATTTTTTCTTCTCTCCTGGTTGGTTTTCTGGGGGAGGGGTCTTCCACGTGGGTTTTCAGACAATGATGTTCCCTGAGTTAGGTCCTCAGGCTCCCCTCAAGAGGGTGGGCTCTGAGGAAACTGTTTTTTTCTGGCTTTTGTTCTCTGGGGTTTTTATGTTCTTTCATCTGCTTTTTTTCTTGCCTTGACAGCTTTTGATGGTTTGGGTGGTTTAGAGGAGAACAAACTGCACCCCGACCTCCCTCTCAGAGAGAAGCCTCAGAATGCTCTGCAGAGCTGTGGCAGAGTTGGTTCTGAGTCACGGTCCCTGGGGATGCAGGAGCTCCTCGTTGTACCCAATACCAGGGCAGCGGTGGCTCTCTGGGCAGCTCCAGACCTCCAGAGAGGTTCCAAGCAGAGATCGCACACTGAGATTTTCCCGCTGTCCCAGACTGGGAATGTCTGGTTTTTCCAGATGCCAGAGCTCCAAGCTAGCACCTATGATCACCTCTCCCAGGGGAGGGTGTGGGACATGTGTGTTTCAGGATTGCTGTCTGGCCAGGCTCCCAGCCCAGCACGGGAGCCTGACCCCACTCATTCTTGGGCGCCCTGGTGGCTCCGGCGCGCTGGCGGCTCAGGCACCTAGACCTGATTTCTCTGCACCACTCTCTCTGGCTCAGCGCCAGGTAACGCTGTCCTGGGTCCGGGGACTTAGGTCCCTGTCCCTAACCTCCCCAACTCCCACTATTTCCCCCCAAGATCCTTTGCTCTTTTTTTTTTTTTTGAGTGTTTTCAACCAGACTCCAAGTTACTGCTGGTCCCCAGACGCAGGGTATACTCTAGTATTGTGGTATTACTTTCCAATCGGTCACCTCTGGTGCCTCCCTCCCCTTTTTGTTTATCTTCTGTTATCAGTCCAATGTTCCCACTCTGCTTTACCTGCCACTGGCGTCTTCTGCTCCTGTAGAGATCCAGACATGTGTAATTCTGATCTCAGGCTGATTTCATGGGTGATCGGAGTTCTTTGGTAGGTAATCAGCTCACTTTAGGGTACAGGTTGAAATGGCACCTCCTCCTACTTCTCTACCATCTTGACTCCCTTCTCATTATTTAATCTTGGTGGGTAACAATGCAAAGATTAGCCTCAATGAGAAGTCAAACTTGTGATTTTCACAGCGGCCAAGCCAGGCATCCAAATTCTACCAAGGTTAGAGCTGCAATGAACACCACAAAAGAACCCTAAGTATTTCAGGCAGACTGAGCACAAATTACAGTGTTGGTAGTGATACTCATTGAAAATTAATACTAATGTGAGAACTTTTTGATTTTCTATTTTGATCTCATTGAGTCTGATACTACATTTATAATCCATGGAGAACAGAAATTGTCTCCCCCTATACTTTTTCCCTGTATATATTTTCCATAAAGAATTTTTACATTCTAATATAATTCTCCGCTGCCCTTACAATAGTTATTCCTTTGATCTGACTTTCATAGAATTAGAATGCTCCCATTTCTTTGCAGAGAGTAAAAATTCCTGAAATGCAAGAAATAGAAAACTCTCTGTCTAGTGGGAATCAAATCTGTGCTTCCCCAGGTTTAAAAACATTTAAAGGAATCAGTATACTTTTGTAAAGACAGAATCCCATACATGTAAATGTTATGCATAAAAGTGTTTTTATTTTTTATTTATTTTTAACGTCTTAATTTAATTTTTTTTCAGTGTTCCAAGATTCGTTGTTTGTGCACCACAGCCATTGCTCCATGCAATAAATGCCTTCCTTCCTTAATACCCACCACCAGGTTAACACATCCCCACACACCTCCCCCTGCAAAATCCTCAGTTTGTTTCTCAGAGTCCAACATCTTATTAAAAAGAAAAACTGTTTATTGTTTTACAATAATAAATGAAAACTTTTAAGCTTCTCCAGTCAAACATGGTAAACAAATTTTTGTTGATCTTTTTTTGTTAGACAGTGAGTGCAAAACAACCTACGTGAGTATAAAATCTTGGAAGACCATCTAAATAATGTACAAGTAAATAAATTAATCTCACATATAAGTATCTTTTTACACACACACACACATACACACACACACACACACAGAGTTCCATACACGGATTCCAAATAATTTCAATTAAAAAACCAATGCCTTTGGGATCCTGGGTGGCTCAGTGGGTTAAAGCCTCTGCCTTCGGGTCAGGTCATGATGCCAGGGTCCTGGGATCGATCATTGGCCTCTGCGCCCTGGGGAGCCTGGGCTCTCCGCATTGGTCTCTCTGCTCTGCAGGCAGCCTGCTTCCTCTCTCTTTCTTCCTGCCTCTCTGCCTAGTTGTGATTTCTCTCTGTCAAATAAATAAAATATAAAATAAATATATAATTATATAATATTATATCAGATAATATATAAAAAATATAAAATGTAAAAAATTATTTTAAAATGCCTTAAACACATTTATACATACCTTTCTGTCCTCTAAAGAAAATAATCCATTCACTTATATGAAACATTCCCACAAACCAAACACATTCAATGAGATTGATCCTGATTTCTTCTGATTTCTGTCATTCTATCCCATATCCTTCTTTGCTCTCCTTAGTAATTGCTTTCCAGCATATCTTCTCCATTTCTTTCATCAACATTTCCATTGCTCTGGAAGAGTTTTTGATTCTTATTTTTTTAATATTTTATTTAATTGACAGAGAGATCACAAGAAGGCAGAGAGGTGGGCAGAGAGAGAGGAAGGAAAGCAGGCTCCCTGCTGAGCAGAGAGCCCGATGTGGGACTCGATCCCAGGACCCTGGGATCATGACCTGAGCTGAAGGCACAGGCTTTAATCCACTGAGCCACCGAGGTGCCCGATCTTATTTTTTTAAATGAGAATATGATCTATAGTTACTGTCTTTGTGAGATGAAGGATGACCATACCTTCTGTTCTCTAGATTTAGTTAATTACTCACAGATATATTCTGCTGTGATACCTTTGGACAAGAGCCATCCTTGCCTCCTTTTCACACAGTACCCTTGACCTGGAATTTCACTTACATTCACCAACATTCTACACAAATGATTATTTAATGCCAATCCCATGTTTAGAAATTTTATTCCCAATTCTCAATAAGGTTTTCTTCTTGGTATTCTCTTTATTTGCCTAAATAAGCAAAGATCTTTAATCTCTTTTTGTGGATTGGAAGTTATTTTTGGTATTAATTATACAGGTATTTAATTTCAGCAAAAGGTAAAAATAACTAGTTACATCATCTTGCCTGTGCAAGAGATTGTAGTTTGAGAGTAAGATACACTTGACCAATATTCAATAGGTTCCAACTATCTGTTTTTGACCCTAAGCTCACTTAATTTCTTGAATATACACTTCTGCATCTATAGTGTAAAGCAAAAACTATCTGTTACTTCTATTTTAGGAGTTGTCATTGATGCTCCAACTAGATAATGTTTGTAAACTGTCAGGTTATATATACTTTTAAATACACACACACACACACACACACACACACACAAATTCAAATATATATATATACACACACATATATAATATTATATTATATATATTATATGTATTATATAAATACTATACATAGAGAGATATATCTCTATCTATCATCTATCTATATATATCTATATCGACTAAACCTCATTGGATAATTGCTTATTTCTCCCAAGTACATCTCTATCAATCACTCCTTGAACTATGCATGTCCTTCTTGTCATGCCAACTATACTGTACAATTAAAATGAGTGTTTACACTATCACTCAGTGAGTGAGTTTGACTATACTTTAATAGACCAACAAAATAAATCACAAACAAAAAACTTTACCTGGGCACATATCTGAATCCATACTACTTTACTGCCTCTTGGAGGAGAGTCATGATACAATATGTCTTTGCTTGTTCCTGGAAGTATCATATCTGATCTAGCAATCCAGAATTCCAATGATATTCATGTCCCATCCATGTGGCTCACTGAGCAATAACATTGGAATTTTTGTTCTTCATCTGGTCACTCCATCCAGTTTGGAATCTAAAAAAGAAGAGAGAGTTTCTGCCAAAAAATCTGCACTTCAAGGATCAGAATTAAGGTACAGCATGTTAGATTTCATTTACAATATCAACCAACTCATATGACAGTTAAAAAACACAACATTGACATGTGATGTCAGAATAGTGTAAGACGGTATCTCATACACCTGTCTGACATCACATTTCAATTATTATTATTATTATTATATGGTTTCATATGTGGAATATAAAAACACTGGATAGGATCATAGGGTAAGGCAGAGAAAATTAAATAAGAAGTCATCAAAGAGGGAGAAAAACCGTGAGAGACCCTTAACTATAGTCAACAAACTGAGGGTTGCTAGAGGGGATGATGATGGGGGATGGACATTAAGGAGGGTGCATGATGTGATCATCCTTAGTTGTTAAATACAACTGCTAAATTATTGAACACTACATCTGAAACTAAGGATGCACTATATGTTGACTATTTGAATTTAAGTTAAAATATTCTGTTTTTAATGTTGCTTATTCTTTTTTTTAATATTTTATTTACTTGACAGAGAGAAATCACAACTAGGCAGAGAGGCAGGCAGAGAGAGAGGAGGAAGCAGGATCCCTGCAGAGCACAGAGCCCGATGCGGGGCTCAATCCCAGGACCCTGGGATCATGACCTGAGATGAAGGCAGAGGCTTTAACCCACTGAGCCACCCAGGCGCCCAAGTTAAAATATTCTTTAAAAAGAAATGTGGTATCAGAATACCAAAATAGTGGTAAACTTAGAACAAAATTGAAAAAAAAAAAAACAAGGTTACCAGCTGAAATGTGAAAGTATTTAATTAATTAGGTTTGGCACTGAATTATTTTAATATTGTAGAATATTTCACAAGAGGAGATCTTAGGTTCTAGACCAGTTGTTCTTAAATGTTTTAGCTAAGGAACAATGGATAGTCACTATTTAAAGAATGACAAAATAACAAAATCAGATTTTATTTTATTGGTGAAAATGTTGTCTTGTCGTTTAATATGGTGAATAGTAGAAATTGAATCCTACAAGTAAATTTCAGTATAATCAAAATACATGTATTAGCTTAAAAATAATTTGAAGTTTGCATTCTCCACTCAGTCAGGAGGCAGGATGGTATGCATCCTTTGCCTTTAGATATGAAATTCTAAACAAAACTGCCCAGCCAGGCCATATACAGCCTTAAGCTTTGGATTCTGTTTGCCCAATGCTGGCTTTCTGGATGACAGAGCATGCCTCTCATGTCTGATTTTTTTTTTCCCTAAAGTAAGTCTTTTGTTTAAGATGTAGTGAGAGCTTCTAGGAGGACAATGACTTAATTGAGCTCAAGATCAGGTTCCATAAAATTTTTTTGTGAGCCTGTCTGTTCATACATATTTGGTTAATGAATGTTGATATGATTGGCAGATTTATTCCTAAACTTGCTAACTTGTTTCTTTTAATTGTTTTCAATTGGTATGGGGAAAAGGGCTAACAATTTCTCTCCTCAATACATCATTGGCTACTTCTGTGGTCTTCAAGTCACACACACATACACACACACTGTGGTAGATTTATAAGGAGTAGTAAAATTCATAGCATGAGCCAGTGTTGCTACTGATTGGAAAGTTTGCAATTGTGAAAAAAAAAAAACTAATGGATTATATAAAGTAACTGGTATGACTTAGTGTACTAAGATGGCTCCCTGAAGAAATAAATTGTTTTGGAGTTGATCATTTCTTAAGTTTTCATGCAAAGGAATCAAACTGGTATTCATTTTGATGGCTAAATTTAACTCTGAGAATCAAACACTATCAAAAATAATAAATGTTTAATTTTAAAAAGAAAATGCAGAGCATTTTAATCACCTGACATCTATTAAAGTGTCTACATCAGGGTGTATAAAGTATTTTATCAGATTTATAGACTCAGTTAATCAATTTGACATGACACAAAATGATGGCAATCATTCCACTACTGTCTGGGGTCACATGTTGAAAGCTTTATGGTTATCCAAAGTTATCCAAAGGTGTCAGTAAGTTTGGTTAGTTATGACTAAGACAGGTATGGAAGACAATGCATGTCTCTGTGTTGCTAAGAAAAGAATGTAACATAGTGTCCATATGTTTTCCTGACTAAGCGCCCCATAACTTGGCCAGGACTAGCCTTCTCATAGTGTGGTCCATTTCACCAACATCAGAATAATTTGTGCTCATCTTGGAAATGCAGATTTCAGTAACTCACCCTAAGACTAACCATTGAATTTTCTGGGTATAGGGTCTGGAATCTGTATTTTAGCAAGCAACCCAAGTGGTTCTACTGAACAGTAATAACCGAGAGTCATGAATTAATGCTTAAGGTGGTTCAAAGATCCAAGTACAAAGAGTAGAGAAATGAAGTAGAAAGCCCCCTACTGGCTGAGGGACTCTTCCAACTACAGGACAAAAGTCATTGATTTTCACCAGAGCTTGTTAAAATTTTTGTCTGCATAAAATACTCCAAAAACTGATGGAAGATACTTCTTTCAGATTCCCATATCCCTTTTTCTGGAGGATCAAGCTGGCATAGATGCAAAGGTTAATTGGGTAGAAGCCATAAAATCCTTGAGGCAATTTCTTTATATTTCTCTCTATGTAAGTGAAATAAAATTTAATCTAACCTTACTTTAAAATACAGTAAGGATGTAAATCAAATTTTCAAGGTGTTCTTTTGATGGCTGAGTAACCAAATCTTTATCCTTGTATCTACTGATGGACACTTAGATTGCTTCCATATCTCGGTTATTTTAAGTAAATATACTGCAATAAAAATAAGGGTGCACACATATTTTCAATTCAGTGTTTTCATTTTCTGGTAATGTTCCATAGTGAGACTAGTGGGTTGTATGGTATTTCTAATTTCACTTTTTGAGGTACCTTTATATTGTCTTCCACAGTGGGTGCACCAACAAGTTACATGCTTGTCAAAACTGTGTGAGGATTTCTTTTCATTCACAACCTTGCCCACAAGTTGTTATTGCTTGACTTTTTTATGCTAGACATTCTGAAGGTGTAAGATGATAAGTCACTTTGGTTTTGATTTACCTTTCCCTGATGATACGGGATGATAAACATCTTTTCATATATCTGTTGGCCATATGTATATTTTCTTTGGAAAATATCTATTCAAGTTTTCTACCCAGGCAAATTCTACCAAACATTTGTTTGTTTTTATTTAAATTTAATTAATTTCAATTAAATTCAATTTTAATTAAATCCAATTAAATTCAATTTATAGTAAATTCAAATTCAATTAAAATTTTAATTAAATTCAATTAAATTTAAATTCAATTCAATTTTATTTAAATTCAATTCAAAATTTAAATTCAAATTTAAATTCAATTATTTAAATTCAATTAAATTCAATTTTATTTAAATTAAATTCGATTTATTTAAATTTAATTAAATTCAATTGATTCAAAAAATCAAAAATTAAATTCAACTATTTAAATTCAATTAACATAAAATGTGTAATTAGTTTCTGAGGTAGATTCAGTGATTCATCAGTCTTACATAATGCCCAATGTCACTATATCTCATGCCCTCCTTAATGTCCATCATCCAGTTACCCCACCACCAACTGTTCCCCTCCATCAACCCTCAGTTTTTTTTCCTGTGATTAGGAGTCTCTTATGGTTTATCTCCCTCTCTGATTTCATTTTGTTTTATTTTTCCCTCCCTTCCCATATGATCCTTCATTTTGCTTCTTAAATTCCACATATGAGTGAGATCATATAATGATTACTTTTCTCTGACTGGCTTATTTTGCTTAGAATAATATCCTCTAGTTTCATCCATGTTGTTCTAAATGGCAAGATTTCATTTTTTTATGGCTGAGTAGTATTCCATTATATATATCCCATTCCGTCATATATACACCACATCTTCTTTATTCATTCATCTGTTGATGGGCATCTGGTCTCTTTCCATAGTTGGCTGTTGTATATATTGTTGCTATAAACATTGGGGTGCAGGTGCCCCTTCAGTTCACTGCATTTGTATCTTTGGGGTAAATAGTAGTGAAATTGCTAGGTTATAGTGTAGTTCTATTTTCAACCTTTTGAGGGACCTCCATACTATTTTCCGGAGTGGCCAAACCAATTTGCATTCACACCAGCAGTGTAAGAGGGTTCCCCCTTCTCCACATACTCTCCAATATCTGTTGTTTCCTGAACTGGTTATTATTTTCCTATTATGACCTGTGTGAGGTGGTATCTCATTGTGGTTTTGATTTGTATTTATCTGATGCACAGTGATTTTGAGCATTTTTTCATGTGCCTGTTATTTCTATGTTATTTGTAGAAATGTCTGTTTGTGTCTTCTGCCCATTTCTTAATTGGATTATTTGTTCTTTGAGTGTGGAGTTTGATAAGGCCCCTGTAGATTTTGGATCCTAGCCCTTTATCTGATGAGATATTTGCATATATCTTCAGTCATTCCTTTAGTTGTCTTTGGTTTCTTTTGCTGTGCAAAAGGTTTTCATCTTGATGAAGTCCCAATAGTTCATTTTTGCCTTTGTTTCCTTGCCTTTGGATAGGTATTTAGCAAGAAATTACACAGACAAGGTCACAGAGGTTGTTGCCTGTGTTCTCCTTTAGGATTTTGATGGATTACTGTCTCACACTGAGGTCTTTCACCCATTTTGAGTTTATTTTTGTGTGTGGTGTAAGAAAATTTCCCAGTTTCATTTTTCTGCATGTGGCTGTCCAATTCTTCCACCAACATTTCTTGAAGATATTTTCTTTTTTCAATTGGATATTCCTTACTGATTTCTCAAACATTAGTTGACCATAGAGTTGAGGGTCCATTTCTGGGGACTCTATTTTGTTCCATTGATCTATATGTCTGTTTTTGTGCCAGTACCATGCTGTCTTGATGATCACAACTTTGTAGTAAAGTTTGAAGTCAGACATTGTGATGCCCCAAGGTTTGGTTTTCTTTTTCACCATTTGTCTGGAGATTCAGGGTCTTTTATGGTTCCATAGAAATTTTAGATTATTTATTTCAGCTTTGTGAATAAAGTTGATGATATTTTGATAGGGATTCTATTGAATATTTCGATTCCTAAAGGTAGCAGAGACATTTCAACAATGTTTGTTCTTGTAATCCATGAATGAGGAACTCCCCTCCCCATTTCTTTGTGTCTGCCTCAGTTTACTTCAGGAGTGTTCTGTAGTTTTCTGAGTACAGATCCTTTACCTCTTTGGTTAGGTGTATTCCTAGGTATCTTATGGATTTTTGAGCAATTGAAAATGGGATCAACTCCTGAATTTCTCATCTGTATCATTGTGAGTGTATAGAAATGCAACTGATTTCTGTGCATTGATTTTATATCCTGTCACGTTGCTGGATTCCTGTAGCGTTCTAGCAATATTGGGGTGAAGTCTTTGGGGTTTTCCACAAAGAGTATCAGGACTTCTGCAAAGAGAGAGAATTTTACATTTATTTATTTATTTTTTTAAAATTTGTTTATTTACAGCATAACAGTGTTCATTGTTTTGGCTTCACACTCAGTGCTCCATGCAGTACGTGCCCTCCCCATTACCCACCACCTGGCTCCTCAACCTGCCACCCCCCCCCGCCTTCAAAACCCTCTCGTTGTTTTTCAGAGTCCATAGTCTCTCATGGTTCATCTCCCCTTCCAGGTTCCCTCAACTCCCTCTCCTCTCCATCTCCCCATGTCCTCCATGTTATTTGTTATGCTCCACAAATAAGTGAGACCATATGATCCTTGACTCTCTCTGCTTGACTTATTTCACTCAGCATAATCTCTTCCAGTCCCATCCATGTTGCTACAAAAGTTGGGTATTCATCCTTTCTGATGGAGGCATAATACTCCATTGTGTATATGTACCACATCTTCCTTATCCATTCATCGGTTGAAGGGCATCTTGGTTCTTTCCACAGTTTGGTGACCGTAGCCATTGCTGCAATAAACATTGGGGTACAGATGGTCTAAAATTCTCCTTTTTGGTAGGGTCTTTGCCTGGTTTGGGGATCAGGGTAATGCTGGCTTCCTAAAAAGAGTCTGGAAGTTTTCCTTCTGCATCAATTTTTTGGAACAGCTTCAGGATAATTGGTGTTATTTCTTCTTTGAAAGTTTGGTAGAATTCCCCAGGAAATCCATCAGGTCCTGGGCTCTTGTTTTTTGGGAGGTTTTTGATCACTGCTTCAATCTCGTTACTAGATATCGGTCAATTCAGGTTGTCCATTTCTTCCTGGTTCAATTTTGGGAGTTTGTAGTTTTCCAGGAACGCATCCATTTCATCTAGGTTGCTTAGCTTATTGGCATATAACTGTTGGTAATAATTTCTGATGATTGTTTCTATTTCCTTGGTGTTAGTTGTGATCTCTCCCTTTTCATTCATAATTTTATTAATTTGGGCTTTCTCTTTTTTCATTTGGATTAGTGTGGGAAATGGTTTATTGATCTTATTGATTCTTTCAAAAAACCAGCTTTTAGTTTCATTGATACATTCTACTGTATCTCTGGTTTCTACCTCATTGATCTCTGCTCTAATCTTGATTATTTCCCTTCTTGCATGTGGAGTTTGTTTGATTTGTTGTTGATTCTCCAGTTCTTCAAGGTGTAGAGACAGCTGGTGTATTCTGGATTTTTCAATGTTTTTGAGTAGGCTTGGATGGCTATGTATTTCCCCCTTAGAATTGCCTTTGCTGTATCCCACTTGTTTTGGACCGAAGTGTCTTCATTCTCATTGGTTTCCATGAATTGTTTAAGTTCATCTTTGATCTTTGATCTTTGATAGAGTATTCTTGGCTGCATGTTCTTCTCATTTAGTACTCAGAATATATTTTGCCAGCCCTTTCTGGCTTGCCAGTTCTCTGTGGAAAGGTCTGACGTTATTCTAATGGGCTTTCCTCTGTACATAAGGAGCTTTTTTGTCCTAGCTGCTTTTAAGAGGGTCTCTCTTGAAACATAATTCCTCATTCTAACTATAAGGTGTCGTGAGGACTTTCGAGAATTTAAAATCTTGGGAGGAAATCTCTCTGCCTCTAGTACATGAATGTTGTTTCCATTCGTGAGATTGGGAAAATTTTCATAGACAACTTCTTCCACTATATCTTCTAGACTTCTTTCTTTTTCCTCCCCTTCAGGGATTCCAATAATTCTGACGTTGGAACGTTTCATGGCATTGTTTATTTCCCTGATTCTGTTTTCGTGGCTTCTGAGCTGTTTGTTCCAGACTTCCTCCTGATCCTTTCTCTCTATCTGTTTGTCCTCCAGATCACTAATTCTATCTTCTGTCTCAGTTACCCTAGCTTTTAGAGAATTTAGATTAGATTGGAACTCATTGAGAGCATTTTGAACATCATCCCTTGTGGCTTTCAGTTCTGCCCTAACATTATGAACATCATCCCTGGTGGCTTTCAGTTCTGCCCTAATCAAGTCTGTTTGGTCATCCATAGCTTTCTCCAACCTAGCTATTGCCTGGATAATTGTTAGTCTGAATTCCTTTTCTGACATATTGTCTATGTCAATAGCCATTAGCTCTGTTGCAGAAGGGCCATCCTCTGTATTTTTCTTCTGTTGGGTATTCCTCCTCCTAGTCATTTTGGAAAGAGATGACTGAACAGATGCAGCTGGACTTATCGATTGTGGTGCAGTCAATGTGCACCCTGGAACGCTTCTGTGCAATCAGGATTCCCCACCCAAATGAGAGTAAAAAGAAAAGAAAAAGAAATAAAGAAGAAGAAAGAAAAAAAAAGGGAAAGAAAAAAAGGAAAAAAGAGAGAGAGAGAGAGAGATAGGAAAAAAAGGAAGATAAAAGAGAAGGCTCAGCCCAAATGGGCCATAAGGTAAGATTTATGAAGTATACAGACAAACAAAAAGAATGATAAAAGAACATGACAAGAGAAATATATATATATGCAAAAAAAAAGGGAAGAACCTCATCAGAAAGAACCCCAAGTATAAGATTTATATATTATCAGGACAAACACAAATTCACAGAAACACTGGAGGAAGGAAAAATTGGGAGAGTGGTTCTAAATTCTCAGTGTGGGTGAGGAAGTTTATTTTGATTCTTCCTGAAGGTATCTTGATGTTTTTGTTAAGGGACTCAACTTTCCTAAGTTACAGGGGGATTAGAAACTGGTTTTCCTATAGGGGTAGCATTGATTGGGAAAAGGGGATTACCTTGAAGTTTAACTCTATATGAATAGTAGAAAATAAAAATTAAAAAAGAATAAACTGGACTAAACTAAGTTAAAATTAAAAAAGAATTAAACAAATAGAAAAGCAAAAGTAAAACACGGGTGTATGTATCAAAAAGTTCAGGTTAGAAGGTTATTAAATAATTTGATGTACTGGTCATCTCAGTGTGGTGGTAAATAGGTTAAAAAATTATCTGTATGTATAAAAAAAAAGAACCAGAATATTGGTAAAGAGTTAAAAATAAAAGTTGTATTTATGAAGTAGTGGTGGTTGTTCTCTTGTAGTCTTTTTTTTTTTTTTCTTCCTTCCTGATTGGTTTTCTGGGGGAGGGGCCTGCCACGTGGGTTTTCAGACAGTGATGTTCCCTGAGTTATGTCCTCCCGCTCCCCTCAAGGGGGTGAGCTCTGAGGAAACTTTTTTCAGGCTTTTGTTCTCTGGGGGTTTTTATGTTCTTTCATCTGCTTTTTCTTGCCTTGACAGCTTTTGATGGTTTTTGGAGGTTTAGAGGAGAGCAAACTGCACCCCGACCTCCCTCTCAGAGAGAAGCCCCAGAATGTTTTGGAAAAGCTGCTGGCTGAGTCGGTTATGAGTCACTGTCCCTGGGGATGCAGGAGCTCCTCGTTGTACCCAAAACCAGGGCAGCGGTGGCTGTCTAGGCAGCTCCAGACCGCCAGAGAGGTTCCAAGCAGAGATCGCACACTGAGATTTTCCCGCTGTCCCGGGCTGGGAATGTCTGGTTTTTCCGGATGCAAGAGCTCCAGGCTAGTGCCTATGAGCATGTATCCCAAGGGAGGGTGTGGGACACGAGCGTTTCAGGATTGCCATCTGGCCAGGCTCCCAGCCCCTCACGGGAGCCAGACCGCACTCGTTCTCGGGCGTGCTGGCATTCAGGCGCACTGGCGCCTCAGGGACAGAGACCTGATTTCTCCGCTGCACTTTCACTGGCTCAGCACCAGGGGAGGCTGTCCTAGGTCGGGGGGACTTAGGTCCCTGACCCTAACCGCCCAGGTTCCCACTATTACCCCCCCGGGATCCTTTGCTCTTTGTTTTTTGAGTGCTTTCAACCAGACTCCAAGTTAATGCTGGTTCCCAGACGCAGAGCACTCTCGTGTTGGGGTATTACTTTCCAATCGGTGACCTCTGGTGGCTCCCTCCCCCTTTTGTTTATCTTCCCATATCAGTCTGATGCTCCCAGTCTGCTTTACCTGCCACTGGCGTCTTCTGCTCCTGTAGAGATCCAGACGTGTATAATTCTGATCTCAGGCTGATTTCATGGGTGGTCGGAGTTCTTTGGTAGGTAATCAGCTACTTTAGGGTACAGGTTGAAATGGTGCCTCCTCCTACTTCCCCGCCATCTTGACCGCCCCCCTTGCCTTTGCAATTTGATCAAAGATCAGTTTTCTGTATTCATGAGGGTCTTTTTCTGGGATCTGTATTCTGTTCCATCAATCTATTTTTTATTTATCAATATTACCCTCTCTTGATTACTGAATCTTTACAGTAAGTCTTGAAATCAGGTAACATCAGTCCTCCAAATTTATTCTTCACCTTCGGTATTGTGTTGGGTCTTCTGGCTCTTTTGCCTCTCTGTGCAACTTTAGAATAAGTTTATCAATATTCATAAAATAACTTGCTGGGATTTTGATTGGGATTGTACTGAATCCATAGATCAATTTGGGGATAATTGACACCTTGACAATATTAAGTCTTCCTATAAACTAATAAGGAATATCACTTCATTTGGTTAGCTCCACTTTAATATCACTTATCAAAATTTTACAGTTTTCCTCATATGGATCTTGTATATATTTTGATATACCTAAGTATTTCATTTTTCTTTGGATGGTAATGGAAATGTTACTGTGTTTCTAGTTTCAAATTTCACATGTTCATTGTTGGGACATAAGAAATCAATTGACTTTGGATATTAACTGTGTATTTTACACCCTTGCTTTAATAACTTACTGGGTCCAGGAGTTAGCTGACTGATTTTTTTCCAATGTTCTGCATAGACGATTGTGCCACTTGAAAAGAAAGAGAGAGAGAAAGAAAGAAAAATTATGTCTTCCTTCCAATTTGTAGACCTTTTTTCTTTTCTGCCTGAACGCATTAGCAAAACTTCCAGTATAATGTTGAAAACATGTGGTGAGATGGAACATCCTGTTATCCTTGTCTTTTATGTGATCTTCATGGGAGGATTTAGTTTCTCACCATTAAGTATGATGTTAACTGTGTATGTGTGTGGGTATGCACATATGTGTGTGTGTGTGTGTGTGTAGCATATGCATAAGCATATATAGCTGAATACATCACTACTATTATTTTTTTAACAAACCGTTATGTCAGATTAGTTAAAAATAAGTAAAAACGTTTTATTTTATCTTCACTTCTGTTTGATTTTTTTCCTTTCTCTATGTAGCTCTGATTTTCTTATCTGCATTATATTTCTTCTGTCTAAAGAATTTCTTTTAACATTTCTTGTAAGGCAAGTCTTCTGGCAAGAAATTTCCTTGGTTTTTGTTTGTCTAAGTTTTTATTTCTCCTTCACTTTTTTTTTCAAAATTTATTCATGTGACAGACAGAGATCACAAGCAGGCAGAGAAGTAGGCAGAGAGAGAGTGAGAGGGGGAAGCAGGATCCCCACTGAGCAGAGAGCCTGATGTGGGCTCGATCCCAGGAACATGGGATCATGACCTGAGCCGAAGGCAGAGGCTTTAACACACTGAGCCACTCAGGTGCCCCTCTCCTTCACTTTTTAATAAAATATTTGCAGGGTGCAGGATTCTAAGATGGCATTTTTTTCCCTCTCAGTACCTTAAATATTTCACTCCACTATCTTCTTGGTTTCTAAGAAGTCACATGTAATTATCTTGGCTTCTCTTTAGGTAAGGTGTCTTTTTCCTCTGGCTTCATTTTCTTTCTTTCTTTCTTTCTTTTTTTCTCCTTTTATTTTCTGTGATTTGAGAAGGATACACGTAGGTGTAGTCTGTTGGTATTTATCTTCCTTGGTGTTGTTAGGCTTCTTGGATCTGTGGTTTCGTGTATGACATTATTTGGGGGCAAATCTCAGTCATTGTTTCAAACATTTCTTCTCTTCCTTTCTCTTTTTGTTCTCCCTCCCACTGGGTATTCCAATGGGTATCCTCATTTTGCATATGTTACACATTTTATTCTTTTTTTAAAGATTTTATTCATTTATTTGACACAGAGCAAGGGATCACAAGTAAGCAGAGCAGCAGGCAGTGTGAGAGGGGGAAGCAGGTTCTCCACTGAGCAGAGAGCCCGATGCAGGGCTCGATCCCAGGACCCTGAGATCATGATCTGAGCTGAAGGCAGAGGCTTACCCCACTGAGCAACACAGGCACCTCCTCCCCCTTTTTTAAAAGATTTTATTTCTTTATTTGACAGAGAGAGAGAGAGATCACAAGTAGGCAAAGCAGCAGGGAGAGTGAGAGGGGGATATGTATGTAATACTTTTAAAATTCCCCATAGTCCTTAAAACTACATTCTGTTTCAGCCTCTGTTCTCTTTCCTTTTTGGTTTTCAGGTATTCAGTTAATATATCCTCTAGCTCAGAGAGTTTTTCTTCAGCCATATCTAATCTACTAATGAGCCCATCAAAACATTCTTTCTGTGTGTGTGAGTGTGTGTGTGTGTGTGTATGTGTGTGTGTGTGTCTGTTTTACCTCTAACATTTCTTTTTGTTCTTTCTTAGGATTTCCATCTTTCCACTTACATTGTCCATTTACTCTTGCATTGTCTACTTTATCCTATAGAGCCCTTCCTATATAACTCAAAGCTGTTTTAAATTCCCAGTCTGATAATGTAATGTCCCTGCCATGTCTGGAAGTGATGCATATGCTTTCTCTTCAAATTGTGTGTGTGTGTGAGGGGGGTTGTTTTGTTTCCTTTTTGTAATGCCTTATAACTCCATCTTGATACCTAGACATGCCATACTGGGTAAAAGGAACTGCAGTAAATAGGCCTTTAATAATGTGCTGGTGAGGTGTTGGAGAGGGAAAATATTCTATAGTGCTACTATGAGGTCTGTGTTTTAGTGTGCCTATGCTTCTGGACTTTGAACTTCACAAGGGTTTCATGGGGATTTTCTCCTCCCCCCTTAGCTGTGCTCCTGGGGGCTGGGTCTGCCTGCTCAGAGTCATACGCTGGCATGGTCAGTGGGTTGCCTGTCCCCTAGCAGATCTCTGCAAGCAGAGAAAGACACCTTCCCCACCTTGACACAGTCCAAGGATGCTCCTCTGAGCGCCTCCGCCCAAGGAGGGCCGCTGGGGGTTGGTCCGGTCATAGAGTGCCCTGTTTGGAGGGGGCAGGTCCAAGGCTGGGCAGGACATGGAGCACTCTGGTGATTTTGGCCTCAATGGCCTGCAGCCCATGGTGCCCAGCACTGTGGTGAATGTCCCCAAAGGGAGGGGGCCCGCAACACAAGGAGCCTGTCTCCCTGTCTGAGGGCGACAGCCTCCAGTGTTCCAGTGTCCTCGCCACCAGCACCCTCAGGACATGACTGTGTAGCCTCCTCCTGGGTTGGGATTTGTGGGAAAGTCTTCTCCATGGAAACAATGTTCCTCCAGGAGAAGACTCTAGGGATGCAGTTGGGGCACTCCTCTTCTCTGACAGGCATGTCTCAGTGAGAAGCCCAGGAACCAAGAACATGAGGATGTTGAACAGTGCCCTGCCCAGACCACAGCCCCCATCTCCCCACGTATGCCCTCCATACTGCCACTACCCTGCAAGAGCTGGCTGTGTCAAGGATTTTTTTTTAAGATATTTATTTATTTATTTATTTATTTATTTATTTATTTATTTGACAGATATAGATCACAAGTAGGAAGATAGGCAGGCGGAGAGAGGAGGGAGGAGTCTCCCAGCAGAGCAGAGAGCCCTACGTGGGTCTCAATCCCAGGTCCCTGGCATCATGACCTGAGCAAAGGCAGAGGCTTTAATCCACTGAGGCACCCAGGCACCCATGTCAAGGATTTAATGCTGGAGTCTTGTGTGGCCTGCTGTGTGAGTTCTGTGACCTTCCTGCCTTCCTTGCCCTCACAGCGCCAAGGCCAGAAGCTATTATGTTATCCCCAGGTTTCCCATCTAGGGTCTTTGAGTCTCTCTGAGAAGCCCTGCAAGCTCCCTCCCAATCTCCAGTTGCTGTGGTTCTTGTGGCAGGGATCCTCCTTCAGTCCAGGTGCATGTTGCAGGCACTGGGGCCTCGCCTCTCTTTGCACCACGCCTCCCCTAGGGCTCGCACCCTTGGGTGCCTCCAAGTTCCCCTGGCATTCGCTATCTGAGAATAAGGTCCCCTCCAAGTAGTCAGGGACCCTGGCATCATCCAGGGAGTGGTAGCAGGCACAAAGGAAGGTAGGAGGGCAGGTGGGCTGTGGCCCTGGGCCTCACAACTGGACACTGAGGCGCTGCCACTGGGCATCTTTTTTCTAGTGGGTCGGGCTGGGGGGAAGTTACTCCATCCACACCATGCTCCCGCCATGATTCTGGGGGCTCAAAGGTGGTGATCAGACTCACAGATGACCTTGGGAGGCTTATGGTCCATCCACAGGGGCACGGAGGTTTGGTTTGGCTGGAACCCAGCTGCAGCAGGGCGTGGACTGCCGTGGAGGATCATGAGGGCCATGGAGGACCAGATACAAGGACCTTAGCCCTGTGGGGTCCCCTGGTACCATGGTGGGAGTGCTGGGTCAGAGAGGGCCGGGCCTGGGGCCGGGGGCATGGGGCAGCTGAAGCTCAAGAGACAACTTGGAGCATTCCCTACAGGTGCACAGAGCAGCCCTTTGGCATGCTGGTGCTTACTGGCCAGGTGTCTGGGAAAGGGTCCCCTGAGCAAGTGCACTTGGCCAGCCAAGAGTCAGGGCATCTGCCGCCCTGCTATGTGCAGACAGCAATTGGGACTTTCTGGCCCTTTCACTTCTCCTCCACTCCTTCCCCCAAGACCTTCTCCTATTTGCCCCCCCCCCTTTATTCCCTGTGTCCTGGTGGTGCCCCTCCAGTTTCTCTGGAAGCACACTGAAATTAGAAGGATCATGGAACTCTTGCCTAAGAAATGTCTGGAGGTACTGGGTTTCTATAATGAGAACCTGGAGGGGCTGTGTGGGCCTTTTGATGGTCCAGACGTCACAGCCTTTCCTGAGTCTGCACACCAGGATCCTGGGTTGGCAAGAAGACATTTGAGGAGAGGTGAGATGCTGCTCTGAATATGGAAAGGAAAGGGTGTTCCCCAGGATCTTGACCATGTCCCGGGGCACCTAGGGATGCCTGTGAACTTGGTGATATATGGGCCTAAGTGCTGGCCAGTCTCTGATGTATTGAGGCTGTGGTGTGACCTTGTGGCTTTTCCCCTTCTGAGATGAGAATGCACGGATAGGGGTGTGTGTTTGTGTGTGTGTGTGTGTGTGTGTGTGTGTGAGAGAGAGAGAGAGAGAGAGAGAGAGAATTCACCAAGCTAGGGCCACATTCAGGAAGATAAATGAATGTTCAGAGTAATTGACATGGACTTTAAAGCATTTTTTTTTTTAATTCTTGTAAACTTAAGGAATTGGGAAAAATGAAAGATTGATACTCCTGGGCAGTTTTCTTCCTTTACTAAGGGAAATTAAGCATACTGGCAGGACATTTGTGTAGCTTGATCATTTATCAAGTAGTACTTCTCCAATAAATGAAAGATTGCCTCACATCTTAAGCCGTTGTTCTTAAGATGCTGTCTTTCATTATATATCCTAATGGGCTGTCACATTATCACCACTCTGTCGCTCTTTCTATTTCTGCTTCTATTTCTATTTCTATTTTTCTTTCTTTTCAAAGGAAATTTTGCTAATCTGGGTGTTCTGTCGCTTTTTAATACCTTTGGGGCCAAGACGAGAATGAATAATTTTTTTCTTTTGCTTTTAATATTTTCTTTCCATAAAAGTGCTCCTTGGTCATTTTAAATATTAGCAGCCATGCCTTGATTCCACTCCTCCATATTAAGAATAGAAATTAATGATAATATATATATATATTTTTTTACAAACTGTAATTCATGCATCATTGCCATTTATACTCTTATGGACACTAGTCTTCAGGTAACCCAAATACTCAGCAGACTCATCTTTATGTTCCGTCTTGACCTTTTGGCCTTTGGTAGTTTTCGTGAGTCATGAGACTTATTTCCTAAAAAGTCTACTATGTGATTATACTATATGTTGTAGTGTTAACTACCAAGGTGTAGATCAATGTTGTTTGAATTGCCAGTTTCAATCAAAATTATAAAAATTAAATGGAAAAATAAATCCTAACAAATTAGTAATGGTGAGAACAGTTTTGTATTACTTCTTTTCTCTGTTTCAAATATGTGTCTCTATTTTGGCTAGTGATGTAAAACATGTTTTTCTTCTGAATGGGCTTAATTTTTAAAGATAATTTTATTGGCCAGATCACTATATGGAGACAGTTCATCTGGCTTTTAGTCTGATACTATCTTGATGGTCTTGAGGAATCACTTGACTTGTTTCAGTTTCTTCCTTTGTAAATGGGAATCAAAGGGATACTGTTGCAGAATGTGCTTTGAAAAGTGCATGGATGACAATTACTTCTTTTTTTAAATTTTATTAATTTTTTTTGTTTATTTACAGCATAACAGTGTTCATTGTTTTGGCATCACACCCAGGGCTCCATGCAGTACGTGCCCAATTACTTCTTTTATTCTAAGATAACAAGGTGATGATTAATAGAAAAAGCAAAACAGCACCTTTCAAGCTCGTCATCCTGAGAGACTGTTAATCCAGTGGTACCGCCATTGCCTCTAAAGTAGTTTGTATTCCCCAAAATTACTGTTAAGGAGGCAATTGCATACAATGTTGTGAAATTTGGAGTGTGATCACCCAGTTTCAAGTCTTCACTGAGTTGGTCCTATTTTTCTGACCTTCATCTTCACCTTCAGTTTCCTATTTCTAAAATGAATATAACAGTAGTACCTATTATTCAAGATGGTTAGGAGCATTAACTGTGAAATGGAGTGAATACTGTAATAGAAAAAGCACTCAATAAGTATTAGCTCTTACTGTGTGTAGTTTCTCCATATTTGTGGTTCATACTTTTCTCCCACTTGTTCAAGCTAAAATATGGGTTTCATTTTTAACTCCTTCATTTGCTTACTCTATCACAACCATTAGAAAGGCCGGTCAACTATTACTTCACAACACAACTTTAATTTCTCCACTTCCTCTGTACTGCTGCCACTGTGGCCCAAGCGAGACCACCACCATCTCTCACTGATACCTTTCCAGAAGCTCTGTAACTTGTCTAACACCTTTCTTCCTCTTGCCTGGCCTGGTTTTCAATTGGTAGCACCAGAGTGATCTGTAAAAATGTACACTGATCAGACTTCTCCCTTCCTTAAAGTCCTATAGTGGCTTTCCATTATACTTAGATAAAAATCAGACGCCATTTCTTAGCCTTCTCTATTTCTCCCTTCTTACCTACCTTTTCCACCTTGTGTATTCTCCAGCCACATGGGCATTCCCTTGCATGTATCAGGTCTTCTGATTCATTCCTATTTTGAGGCCTTGGGTGTTGCTCCTCCCTCGGCTTCCGCCACAGGTCTTTGCAGTGTTGACTCTCTCATGTTCAGATATCTGGCCATCTCTGAGGCCTTCCTGACTACCTAAGTGGAAGTTGCTGCCCTCAGTCATGCTCCATACCTTTGTTTGATTTTCATCTTAGCATTCATCCTTGCCTCTTTTCTTATTTACTTCTCATGTGACCTGAGCCCTTTGCCAGATTTTGAAAACCACGGGAATTGGGATATTATTTTCTGTATTGTTATTAATTTCTGTATGGTTGTAGGCTGCCTCTCTAGAGCTTAGGACAGTGCACCTATGAGGTACTCCGTAAATACTGCTTGAACAGGACAGTGAATAGGACAGATGTTCAGAGTGTTTGATTTAGACCAGAATCAGCAAATCTTTTCTTAAAGATTCCAGATAATAGATAATCTAGATTTGTAGACCATAAGGTCTCTATTGCAACTACCCACTTTGCCCTGGTAGTGCTATAGCAGCCACTGATATTATGTAAATGACTGGGCATAAGTTTGTTCCAATAAAACTGGGCTTGGAAGAATAGGAAGTGTGTCCCTGGTGTATAGTTTGCTCATCCCCTGCTTTAGAGCATTGCTGTTGACTAGAACTTTCTGTGTTGATGGTACTGCTCTTTATCTACAATATCCAGTCTGATAGCCACTAGCTACATGTGGTGTTGAGCACTTGATGTGTGGCTGGTACAAGTGAGGAACAAAAACATTCTGAGCAGCTTCACTGAGGTATAATTGACATACAGGAAAGTGTATATATTTAAGGTCAATAAATCTGTAAACTTTGGCACATATATATACTGATGAGACCATCACAGTCAAGAGAATGGTCATGCTTATAATGTCCCAACTTTTATGTCCCTTGCAAATCGCTTGGTTTTCTCCCCGTTCCAAGGCAACCACTGGTCTGTTTTCTGTCACTGTAGATTATTTTGCACATTGAGAATTATATATAAATAGAATCATACTATGTACTTTTTCTAACATCTTTATATCAATATAATTATTTTAGGATTCATCCATGTTTTTGCATCTATCAGTGGTTCCTTTCAATGCTGAGTAGTATTCAATTATGCAGAGAAGCCACAGCTTGTTTATCCATTCAGCTAGTAGTAAATATTTGCATTGTTTCCACATTTTGACTACTACAGATAAAGTTGCTTTGAACATTTGTATATAGGTCTTCGTTTGGACCTATGCTCTCATTTCTTTTTGGTATACACCTAGAGGTTGAATGACAGGGTCATATTTTAGCTGTATATTTAACTTTTGAAGAAGCTATCCAGTTGTTTTCCAAAGTGGTTTTACATTCATTCCAACAGTAGTGTAAGGTCCCATTTCTCCACATCTTCACTCACACTTACTATCTTTTTGATTATAGCCATCTTAGAAGGAATAATATGGTATTTCACTGTGGCTTTGATTTGCCTTTTCCTAATGACCATGATGGTGAGCATCTTTTTATGTGCTATCGTCCATGTGTTATGTTGAGTGAAGTTCGTATTCAAAGATTTTTCCCAAAATGAGTTGGATTTTTAGTGTTTGTATTATTGAGTTTTGAGGGTTATTTGTATATTCTGATTCAAGTTCCTTATCATATATGTGATCTATGAATATTTCTCCCATTATGTGGCTGGCCATTTTGTTCCTTTTTTTCTAAGACTTCATTTATTTATTTGACAGACAGATCACAGGTAGGCCGAGAGGGAATCAGAGAGAAAGGGGGAAACAGTCTCCCCTCTGAACAAAGAGCCTGATGCAGGGCTGGAACCCAGGATCCTGAGATCATGACCTGAGCCAAAGGCAGAGGCTTAACCCACTGAGCCACCCAGGCACCCCATCCATTTTATTCTTTTAACAGTGTTTTTCAAAGAACAATGTTCTCAATTTTGTTGATATCCAATTCATCATTCTTTCTGTAATTATATTTAATTATAATTTATCTGAATTTAAATTTAAGTTGCCATAATTGTCTATTGGATACTAGTCTGGACAGCAGAGGTTGAGAGAAAGAGACAAATGCGATATTAACAAGGATTAATAAATGGTGATAACTATTATTAAAAGAGCAAACATGGATATAGATCAAGGTCACTCTGGCATTAAGGTTTCCGGGAAGACCTCTTTTAAGTGAGTCCTTCCTCTTTCATGGGTTACAAGATGCTGTAAAAAGATTTCAAGCAGTAGGAGCAATTATTCAAAACCAGTAGGAGTAATTATTCAAGGATCCTGTGGTAGGAAAGGACATGATGTGTTTGAGGAGCCAGTGTGTAGAGGCTGTATAAGAAACTATTCTCTTTATTTTATAGCCACATTTAGTATTTTCATCTGAAGCATAATCATCTGACTGGTTCATCCAAATTCACTAGTCAGATGATTTTGATTATTTCTAGAAATCAAGGATTTTCTGCCACTTACACTCTTCAGAATAATGCACAATAGATTTATCTAGTAATGTGTAAAAATATGGATCTAAAAGATAATAGGAACGTAAAGATAATGCTTCTGGATAATGCATTCTGGATATAATCCTGGATTAATCCTTCTGGATAAGGCGTCCTTGAGGATATCCACACTTGGATAGAACAGTTTTTATAGAATGAAATGGAAAGACATATTAGAGTAATTTCGGTTAGGGATGATTTCTGTCATACTCAGTCACTGTGACCCTTTTGTTTCCCATAGTAATTGAAAACTCCTTGAATAAGATGGGTGTTGGGTTGGGAAAGAAAGACTTAAAGACACAGACAGTCAGTTGGAGCAATGGGATTTTAAAATAGCTGCAACATATTAAAATGTAGCAGCTGTTGTTGACCACTTCATTCTGTCTCATCTTTCTGCATTCTCTGGGTCCAAATCCGTTTATAGCAGCTCATGGCACAAAACCCTCGAGAGACAACTTTGACCACCTGTGTGTCATATGCTGGGATTTGAAGGAAACATCTTGGTGAGTAAGCTTTAATTATACTCTGTAATACTGAGAAAATATTATGCCTGTGGATAAACCAATATTTTCCTGAATTCTGTTCTTGTGTTATTCACAAAGTGACTTGATAAAATCAGGCCCATTTTTTGTTTTGTCTCAGAGGAGTCTGAAATGAATAAAATCTGAATCAGATTAATCAGAAATAGCCTCTGTTCTCTCTGGTGTGATCTCCACACTTGTGAGTGTACTCTGTTTCTTTGTCTGTAAAATGGTGGTCAGAAACCATATCTCAAATAGTTCACAAGTAGTTTGTTATGGGTCAGAAGAAGAAAGTATTCTCTGCACTTTCAGGTACAGAAGCCAATTAGTTATGTTTTACCACGTGAAAGGAGGTGTAAAGCAATAAAAAGAGTTTTATTTCTTTGAATTTGATAAGGGGACATTGACATGCAAAAGAATGGATGCTATCTGTCTCACTCAGCTCTTGCTGCCATAACAAAATACCCTGAATTGGGTGGTTTAAACATCAGTCATTGATCCCTAACACTTCTGGAGGCTGTGGATGCCTAAGATCTGGGTGCAAACCAGTTCAGTTCCTGGTTGAGGGTTCCCTTGGCTTGTGGTTGGCCATCTTCTTCTGTGTCTCCATGGGAGTGGGAGAAGACCAGGGAATGGAGAAGAGAGGGAGAGAGGTGGAGATGGAACTCGATAACTCTGTTCTCTTCTTATAAAGGCACTAATCCCATCCTAGGGGACTTCACTTTCATGACCTCATCCAAACCTAAATCAACTCCCAAAGACTCCTGCCTCCTAATGCCATGCATTGGAAATTAGACCTTCAGCACATGACTTTAGGTGGGACACAGGCATCAGTCCATAGCACTATACTTTCAAGTAGTCATCTTTGAAGGAAAGAAATAACAAATAACATAGAGACTTGAACAGAAAGATAAGAATTTCATGTTTATAATTTACAGGATAATAACAGGAAATTTTAAAACCTCGTTAGGTGAATACCTAACTACATATAATACACATCAATTAGATGAGGTAAGTATTATTAACTTATTTCTAAAGAAGAAGAGATTGAGCCCTGCCAAGAACAATTGTAGCAAGCAGTAAAGCTAGAATTTGGACCAGATCTCCCAACTCTGTTTCTTTTTCTAACTAGATTATAGATGCTTTTGTTGCTATTTATGACATCAGGTATAGAAGAGAATAGGTATGTTTTCCATACCTATTGAGAAAAGCACATATGAGAGGTTTTTCTCCTGAGAGGAAATTTTCTTCTTTGGGCAGCAGAACCTCTACTTTCTCCTTCTACCATTGAATGTTATGTTCACTCCTGCCATTCATTAGGTAAATTTTAGGTAACTGCTTTAGTCAGGGTTCTCTAGAGAAAGAGACCAATGACAGTCCTGTGATCTGCCGAGTGTACATTGAAGACCCAGGAAACCTGGTAGTTCAATTCATGTCCATCATTCCCTAAGGCAAGATGAGATGAGATGTCCCAGCTCAATAGTGAGGCAGGAAAAAAAGGGGGGGGGGCAAATTTCTCCTTCCTCTACTCTGTTCTGTGAAGGCCCTCAAGAGGATGGACTGATGCCCACTCACTTTGAGAAGGATCATCTGTCCTATTGAATCCAGTGATATAAATGGCAATCTCATCTAGAAATACCTCACAGACACACCTAGAAATGTTTCATCCGGGCACCTTGTGGGCAGTCAACTTGGCCAATAAAATTAATCATCACAGTAAATATTAACTAATAGTGACAATAAAATACGCAAATTCTAGGTGATTACCTTGGAAATGGTTGATTTTTATGCCTTGGTATCTGTCATTATCAGAAGTGTTATACAAGGCACTCATCATCCTTCTGGTGTTCCTTAGCCATGTCTGCTTTCTAGGCTGGTATCTCAGTCTTACTTGCTGTCGGAAAGCTTGGCATCTTCCACAAACTTAGAGAATTGTATTTCAGAGCTACATGTGGGGGCTTTGAATTCTGTGCCTCTATGGACAGTCACATGATTGGCACTTCCAGTTGAAACTCTCTGAATTCAGAAAACATTTTATGTCATGAATCTTGAGTATAGGGAAAAACTCTTGCATCCCTAGTTATATTTACTTACAATGTGAATACAACTGTGTTTTAACAGGGCAAAGAAAAATTAATTTATGACTCTAACATTCATGTGTTAGAAGAGAACGAATTTTTTCTTAAGATTTTATTTATTTGACAGATAGACAGACAGCGGGAGAGGGAACAAAAGCTGGGGGAATGGGAGAATGAGAAGCAGGCTATCTGTAGAGCCAGGAGCACAATGTGGGGCTTCATCCTAGGACCCTGAGATCATGACCAGTGCTGAAGGCAGATGCTTAACCACTGAACCAAGCAGACACAACTAAATTGTATTTTTTATTAAAAAAAGACATAAGGACAATCATATGTTTACACATTTGTATAAAAAATTAGTGATCAGTTTAAAGTAAATAGTTAAAATAGAGTAACTGTAACTCAGAGACTGAAAATTCACAAGTCATATATACTAAATAGTGCAGTTGTTGCTCTTGCTTCCAAGGGAAGATGGCTGTGGAACAATCTGTCACTCTTTGTGATTTCTCTTTGTCCCAGGTTTTGACTCTGGGAAAGGTCTGCAGAACAAAAGTTGGACAATATCCAGAAGCAATCCTCCAATTCCCCACAGTGTTCTGTAAACTGGGAGAGGTGACACAACTTGATGGCACTTATAGTAAAGGAGACTATAGTCCTGAGGTGTCTGAATCCTTTCAAAGTTCTTATCCTGCCATCCAGGACATGGTGGTTGTTCTTTTCAAAGTAAAGACATCTTTAGAACCACATAACATCTTAACAGAAATATGTGATTATAAAGCTTGCCTTCCTAGAACTTATTAGTATCTGAAAATATACTAGATTTCAGTTTAAATTGCCACTAATGCAGGTTTGTAAACTATAAAATATCACAGAAATATCTGGATATATTACTAACACCAAAATTGTGTGTGTACACACACACACACACACACACACACACACATACTGGGCTCGGAAGTATATGTATATATATATATATATACAATCCTATGTTACATATATTTTCACATTTATTGTTTTATTTCAAAATGTTTGTCTCATAGAAAGAGGAAAGACAGTCAAAAGTCAAAGTATTTCTTTCTTAATCTCAGAAAAGTATTTATAAACTTTTACAACGGTCTGGTGTGGTGACATTTTTGTTAATGAAATGTTCACATTGATTCTGGTTAGGATGTTTATGAATAAATAGAGGATCACACACATCCCAGACCAAAATGACAGTAGTGAGAAGCTTCAGCTCACCCAGCCATCAAAATCTGGTTGTGATAATAGGATGCAGAAGCAAGGTGCAAGCTTAAAACTAATTTTCTTGTTTCCTTGCAGAGCCAGTGTCCCTGAGGTATGTCTCCACAAATTAAATATTACACAAGTTTTGGGAAGACAAGAAAGAAGCAGCTTATTGTTAACAAAATTGAATAGACAGCCACAAAATGATAAATGCTTAAATCTGAATAAGCAAATTCATAAATTTCATTACTTTTTTTCTAGCCTTGAAACTTGAACTCTACAAAAAATAAAAACATATGATGTAAAATTACACACAAATGATGCATATGAATGTACAAAGGAGCTTTATTTTTAATCTCAAAATTGTCAAAAGCCCTACCAGTAGGTAAAAGGGATAACAAAATTGTGGTATACCCACACTGTAGAATACTGCTCAGCAATAAAATGTAACATGGCATATTTATATGAAATTCTCAGAAACCCAAACTAACCTATACTGACCCCAAACAGATCACTGATCACCTGAGGACAGGTTGGTAGGGCAGCAAGAAAGAATGAATCAAAAAGGCACATGGGGAAACTTTTGGAATTATGAAAACGTTCATTATCTTGATTGTTGTGGTGGGTTCATGAACATAATGCATAAAATTCATCAAACTGCATATTTTAAATATGAGTACTTTACTGTCCACAATTATACTAGAATAAATCCTTAAAAATCCTTAAAAAAACAAACAAAGATTGATGAAATAAAAAATGAACACACAATGGTGAAAAGCAACCAAACCAACCAAACCAAAAGCTAGTTTGTTGAAAAGAACTAATAATAATAAATGAAACTGATTCATCCATAGACTGATCTAGGAAGAAAAAAGAATTCAGAAATTACTGATATCCAAAATAAAAGAATAAATGAAAGCAATAACTAAAATGATAGTTCATATATATACTAAACTCATAAAAAATATTATGAATAACTTTGTGGTGATTAAGTTGACAACTGGGATGAAGTGTGCACATTCCTTGAAATAAACTAATTACCAACACTAACTCAAGAAGGAGTGTTTTATTCCTGTTAAAGAATTAAAATCATAGTTTAAAACTGTTCCGGAAAAGAAACCCCTCAAAACTTAGATCACTTTTCTAGTGAATTCAACAAAGCATTTTAGGAGGAAATACTGGAATTCCCTATATGCCCTTCTGGAAGGAAGAGGGAACACCCCCCCAGCTCAATATATGAGTCCACCATTATCCTAGTGCCAAGACCAAACATAGACAGGACAGGAAAACTGCAACCCTATCCCTAATGTGTATGGACTGCAAATACTTAATAAACCCACACATAATGCTACTCTAACTGTAAGAAAACATCAGACAAACCCAAATGAAGGTCATTCTACTAAATGCCTCAAAATTGTCATGGTCATCAAAAATAGGAAAGGTCTGAACAGCTGTCATACTGTAGAGGAGCTTAAGGAAGATATAATGACTGAATCTAATATTGTACTTGGGATAAAATCTAGAGATAGAAAAAGGACATTAGGTAAAAATCTGGTAATTACAGTCTTCAGTCAATAACAATGTATTAATGCTGGTTCATTAGTTGTGACAATTGTGTTACAGTATTTTAAGATGTTTATAAGGTATACTGGTAGATGGTACTCAGAAACTCTACAAATGTTTTGCAACTTTCCTGTATATCTGAATCTATTCTAAAATAAACATTTAAAAATAAATGTTCATTTTTTAATAAATGTTCATTTTTTTCAAAATTTTATTTATTTGTTTGACAGAGAGAGATCACAAGTAGGTAGAGAGGCAGGCGAAGAGAGAGGGGAAGAAGACACCCTTGTGAGCAGAGAACCCGAGGTGGGGCTCAATCCCAGGACCCTGGGATCATGACCTGAGCCAAAGGGAGAGGCTTTAACCCACTGAGCCACCCAGGCACCCCTAAAAGTTTATTTAAAAAAAAAATCACTCTAGTTAATTTAGTTAATACTAAAAAAAGAAAGCAGCAAGAACATATGATAATTCCAAAGTTGCAAGAGACATATTTGTCAAAATTCAACACCCATACCAGACAAAACCCTACAAAACTAAAAAGACAATTCCTCAATTTAATACTGGACATCTACAGAAAAACTCTATAGCTGGCTATAGAGATCACAAGTTGGTAGAGAGGCAGGCGAAGAGAGAGGGGAAAGAAGACACCCCTGTGAGCAGAGAACCCAAGGTGGGGCTCAATCCCAGGACCCTGGGATCATGACTTGAGCCAAAGGGAGAGGTTTTAACCCACTGAGCCACCCAGGCATCCCTAAAAGTTTATTTAAAAAACAAAATCACTCTAGTTGATTTAGTTAACACTAAAAAAAGAAAGCAGCAAGAACATATGATAATTCCAAAGTTGCAAGAGACATATTTGTCAAAATTCAACACCCATACCAGACAAAACCCTACAAAACTAAAAAGACAATTGCTCAATTTAATACTGGACATCTACAGAAAAACTCTATAGCCAGCTAACATCATACATTATGGTGGAAGATTATTTTCCTGTCTAAACTGAGGAACGAAAAAAGTTAAGTCTCTTCACACCGATTCTATTAAACAATATAGTGGAGGTTCTAGCTAGTACATTAAAGTAAGAAAAGAAAAGGAAAATTGAACAGGTCAGAATGGAAGAAGTAAAACTGACTTTATTCATAAAGGAAATGAATGTGTACATAGAATACTCTGAGAAATCTACATGAAACTAAAAGCGCTTTTTAAAGAAAACTAACAAGTGAATTTAGAAAGATCAAAGATTAAAGGTCAATAAAAAATGTCTCAGTTGTATTTCTACATATTAGCAATTATCAAATGGAACATGCAATAAAAAGTTTCAATATCAACAAAAAAACATGAGCATCTTATTAGAAAGTTCAGTAAGGAAATATGATGTTATTGGCAAGAATAGACATATAGAGTGATGGAAGAGAATGGAATTCAGAAGTAGACCTATACAAATATGGTGAGCTGGTTTTGGACAAAGTTTCCAGAAGGAAGACAGACCCTATTTATCCAATTGGCAAAAGAAACTCTACACAGTCATTGGTATTGCAACAACTGGATATCTGTAAGGATAAACAATAAACCTCTACCTTTACTTTATGCCATACACAAAAATGAAATCCAATCTATCATAGTCTTAGTACAGAAGAAAACATAGAATACTATATGTGGAGCTTTCAAATACTCAAATATTTCTTATTTAAGGCACAGACATACAAGCTATGAAAGAGAAATCTTGTCCAATTGGACTTTATCATAACTAAAAATTTTTATTCCTCAAAAACAAGTACTAAAGAAAATGAAAAGACAGATTTAGAGGAAATATTTTCACTATATACATCTGTCAAAGGACCTATATATTCAGAATATGGAAAGAACTCATATAATTCGCTAGGTTGGCATGTAAAGAAATGCACAAAAATTCACTACACAAAGGAAATGGGCAATGATTACATGAGATGATGTCCAGTATCTTAGTCTTCAGGAAATGCCAATGAAGACTGCACTGAGATACCACTATATACCCAATAGAAAGCATATATATATATATATATATATATATATATATATATATATATATTAATTGTCATTCATTTACTAAGTTTTGGCCAAAATGGGGAACAACTGGAGATCTCATGCATTGTTGGTGGGTATGCAAAATAGTATGAACACCTTAGAATATTGTCTGACAGTTTATTTTAAAGGTACAGAAACACTTACTATAGGATCCAATAATTTAACTCTGTTGCATTTACCCAAAAGAGTGAAAACAGAAAAGACTTGGATACAAACATTCACTGCAGTTTCCTTCATAATAGCCCTAAAGTGAAAACAACTCAAATGTCTATTGACAGGCAAATGAAGAAGCTAACTGTGGTATATCCACAAATGGCATACTGCCTGGAAATAAAAAGGAACAAACTTCTGATGCATGTAACATGGAAGAATTTCAGACACATTCTACTGAGCCAAGGGAGACCGAGACAAAAAACAAAAATCGGACAAAAGAAAAATATTTCCACTTGATAAAAAGTAGAACTATCCTGAGCTTTATGGACCTCACAATCTAGGTTTCAAACTAATCGATTAAGAAGAAGAAATTGACATGCGCACAACTGAAGTGGAAAACAATACACAGCTCTCTTAGTGAGGGATAGAAGAGGACAAAATATTAAGAAGGGACTGATGAGGGGCGCCTGGGTGGCTCAGTGGTTTAAGCCTCTGCCTTCGGCTCAGGTCATGATCCCAGAGTCCTGGGATCGAGTCCCGCGTTGGGCTCTCTGCTTGGCGGGGAGCCTGCTTCCTCCTCTCTCTCTCTGCTTGCCTCTCTGCCTACTTGTGATCTCTCTCTGTCAAATAAATAAATAAAATCTTAAAAAAAAAAGGGACTGATGATTCACATAACTGATAACATCTTTTTCAACATACATGTCATACTTCCAAATATCTGATTTTGCAACAAGTCATAAAGAAAAGTCATAAATCATATAACATACAATTATATTCCCTGGCAGAGGCCAGAAACTTAGATGGTAACATTAAAAATTACAGTAAACATTGGGGAGGGTATGTGCTATGGTGAGTGCTGTGGAGTGTGTAAACCTGGTGATTCACATACCTGTACCCCTGGGGATAAAAATATATGTTTATAAAAAAATAAGAAATAAATTTTAAAAAAATTTAAAAATTAGAGTAAAAAGTGAAAATAAACCCAAGAACTACAAAATGCAATATACAACATTTCAACTTCCCTACTTTATACTAGAAAATACCCAGAGCTAAGTAACTAATTCCATTAAACAATGTAATTTTTAGCCTCTGTAAGTTGGAGATAAAAGTAGCTGAATCATTTCAGAGCCATTCTATAATTTCGTTTAAGTGATGATCTCTCATCTGTTGTGTGCAACTACTTCGGACAGAATCTAATGGCCACAAAAAGGTTATAATAGTAATAATGCAGTTTCATAAACCTAGCTTCTAAAAATGTTCTTTATTGTATGAGATAGGAAATCCTAAAACTTGAAATGATTTTATTGAGATAGTATATAGTACATTTGGTAAGGTCACAAAATGTAAGATCATAGAGAAATGAGAGTTTTGGAGGGGAGAGGGTGGGTGAGTGGGAGAGTGGGTGTCTTGGGTGAGCCTGGTGGTGGGTATTAAGGAGGGCACATATTGCATGGAGCTCTTGGTGTGGTGCATAAACAATGAATAAACAATGAACCTTGGAAATGGAAAAAAAATTAAATTAAGACGTTAATATATACATATACATATGTATGTGTACACACACACACAAAAATACATAACTAGGAACATGGTAAATAATAAGCACTCAATTTAATTTGTAGCTTTTATTAGTGTTGTTAATACAAACACTTTGTCCTATACCATTAGAATTCACCATGTTGAAAATTTGCTCAATTGGCCAATATGTTAATGTCACCATATTTATCCAGTCTTCAAAAGCTAGAATCTTCATGCGTACTTCCTTCTTTCTAACATCCACATCTAATTGTCACACTCTAAAGTTTTCCCCTTCAGCATGCTAGCTCTTCAATAACACTTGCCTGAATTTTTTTCAGGTGTCTCCTAAATAGCCTACCTGTCTGGACCATCTCTCTTCCCATCAATTCTTTGATAGAGCAGTCTTTCTAAAAACAAAAATTAAATCACATGATTAACTCTGATTTTCTTAGATTATAGCTCTACTATCTAGAAATCCAAAGTCCTGACCTGACAAAGGTGGTTACCAATCTGGTCTTTGTTTTGCTATCCTCATCACCTGTCATTCTTTCCTAAGAACTTTGAGCATTTGAATAGTACACTATGTCACCTGTTCCCTCTGCTAAAAGTCTCCTACTTATCCATCAAACCCCAGCATGGACAATGTCACCTCTAGGACACTTTCCCTCAAGGCCTAAGGCATTCACTTTGTTGTTTTATTTCTACCTGCATGATAGCACTTATAGTCTATTAAAGTAATTTATTTCTGACCTTATTTCCTTAGCTACTTGACTGTGAGCTCCCTGAAGGCTAGTATAGAAAAACTCTTATCTAGTAAGGGTGCTTCCCTCAGGGTGGGCAGTCATTGAGTAAATAAATGACATTTTTGCAGGAAAATGCAAGATCTCAGAAATAAAACATATACATTGTTACAACTACCAAAAGAGGAGCATATTTATTCCTCAACTCCATTCTTCATGTTATAAGTTAAAGCAAACCCATAGAATTGTATTTATTTTTAATACATTTGCATACATGATCTATAAATACAGTAAGTAGAGAGTATTTCTATCAGGCACAGCATCATACATGGTGTTTGTGATTCAATCATAAAATTACATACAGAAACTTTGAAGCCAACTGACAGAAAAAGGTTTCAAGGTGGATATCCATGAATACAGACCAAAATTTCATTTTTAACCCTTGTATTTTTTTAGATTTTCTAAAATGCACATATTTAACTTTCTAACAACTATGTATTGAACAAACAAACAAGAAAATACTCTGAAAAGCCATGGTTATCCAAAAGTTTAAGATGATTAAATCTCTTAATTATAGAGAATGTATCTCAGAAATCTGCTGAAGACCATGCTTATAGAAATTAATTTTTCCCCCAAAATGGAAGGGTTAGTTTTAATGAAGGAGGAAAAAAGCAACCAAAACCAAAGATACACAATTGCAAAATGAAGTGGACAACTGAAGCTTGGTTGGTCTTTAGTTATCCAGGTGTTTCAGGCTCAGGTGCTTTGGGGGGCCTCACAAGCCTCAAATTAGTGCCACAATCCTGTTCTTTGCTTTGTGTTTATATGCACATATTACTAACAATGCTGTTTGGCAACACATAAAAAACTCTTTCATTAATAAACTCATTAATAAAAAGACAACCGAATTAAAAATGCTCTAAGTTTTAAATAGAACCTTTCCCCCAAAAGATACAACTGGCAGGTAAACACATGAAAAGATGATCAATGTCATAATGAAATGAAAAGCAAAAAGAGTCGCCTCTTCATGCTGGCTGAGGCAGATATAGTCAAAAAGCCAGAAAATCACAAGGGTGCTTAAGGGCATGGTAAAAGCGGAGCTCTTCCATGTTGCTGGCGGGAGTGTATGACAGTACAGCTGTGCTGGAAAACAGTTCGGCAGCTCCTCAATGAGCTAAACAGAGGATTATCACAGGGCCCAACAATTCCACCACAGGTCTATACCCAAGAGAAATAAAACATATGTCCACACAAAAACTTGTATGTGGATTTTCACAGCAGCATTATTCATAATAGCTACAAAGTGGAAATTATCCAAATGCCCATGAACCGATCAGCAAATAAACCAAATGTGGTGTATCTACCACCTAATGAAATCTTATTTTACAATTGAAAGTAATGAAGGACTAATGTAAGGTACAACATGGAAGAACCATGAAAACGTTACACCAACTGGAAGAAGCCAGTCAAAAAAGACCACCAGTGCATGACTGTGTTTATACAAAATGTCTAGAAGAGCTGAAGCCATAGGAACCAAAAAGAGAAGAGTGGCTGCTTAGAACTGCACATGGGGAAGAAGGGACATGCGAGACAAAGCGGAAGGACAGCTAATGGCTATGGGTTTCCTCTAGGAGGGATGATAACTCTCTAAGTCTATGGTAATAGGGGGCGCCGGGATGGCTTCAGTTAGTTAAGCGTTGGACTCTTGGTTTCGGCTCGGGTCATGATCTTGCAGTACTGGGGTAGAGCCTTATGTCCTGTCAGGCTCCCTGCGCAGCAGGAAGTCTGCTTCAGATCCCATCTTCCTCTCCCTCTGCTCCTCCCATCACTTTGTGCCAAGGCTCTCAACTTAAATAAATAAATAAAATCTTAAAAGAAGATGACTGTGGGAATAGTGGCACAATTCTGTGACTATACTAAAAATAATTGAATTGTATACTTGCAATATTTTTTTGAGATTTTATTTATTTATTTGACAGAGAGTGAGAGAGTGAGATCACAAGTAGACAGAGAAGCAGACAGAGAGAGAGGGGGAAGCAGGCTCCTGTTTAGCAGAGATTCCTGATGTGGGGCTAAATCTCAGGACCCTGATACCGTGACCTGAGCCGAAGGCAGAGTTTTAACCCACTGAGCCACCCAGGTGCTCCTGAATTGTATACTTTAAGTGGATGAATTCTATGGCATAAGCTGTATCTCAGTAAAACTGTTTAAAGAAAGGAAGAATGCCATCTGGCCCCCTTTCCAACAAAATACATGATCTGGGAAGTGAGCATTTTCATTTGCAAATGGAAACAGTATGTGTTCCCCTCTGTCCACCTCTAGCTGTAAGAGGACATAAAAAGTACATGGCAGAAACATTCTAGAAAGCTAGTTCAGTAAAGTGAAGATGACTGTTGGTTATCTATTGATGCCTAACAAATACCCCCAAACATAGCAGCTTAAAACAAGCACGTATTGTCTCACACAGTTTGTACTGGTCAGGAAAGAGTGAGTGGCTTAGCTGGCTAGTCCTGGCTCAGATCCCTTAGGAGGCTGCAGTCAAGTTGGGGCTGCAATCGCTGAAAACTTGGCTGGGGTTGGAATACCGGATTCCAAGCTCAGTCATATGGCTGCAGGTTGGAGGCTTCAGTTCCTCCCCTATCGGCCTCTACATAGGACTGTTCAGGACACTGTTTCCCACAGAACGAGAGATCAGAGAGACAGAGTATGACAACAATTAAGTCAGAAGCTCGGCCTTAATCTTACAAGTGATACACCATCACTTTTGCAATATTCTACTGGTTACACAGATCAGTTCTGATCAGTGTGGGAAGGCATTGGACAAGAGTGTGACTACCAGGAGGTGGGAATCACTAGGGTCATTATGGAGGCCAGCTACCAAAATAACGGAACCTAAAGATCCCACACAAGTGAATGCTTGACCTTTTCAATGAAAGGATAGATGGGATTCGGAGTCCTTAGTAGGACCACAGACACACTCCTGGGGATGCAAGCCTTGTGATAAAAAGTTTTGCAAGGAACAGTCATGCCATTTTCTGTTCTCCATGTGATGAAGCTACAATTCGTATAAAACAAAACTGAGAAGTTGACGACTGATGGGAGAAGTACATAAATGATGTGGTCAAACTCACTCTCCCCTCCTCCCTACCACTGACAGATGAGCAAACAGCCCTTGTTGCAGAAAGGCTGGGTGACTCTACCAAGGTCAAACGCTGATTGAACAGGAACAAGATCCGATTCTCTGTGTCCTCTCAATACACCAGAAGCTATACATCAGAGAACCAGTGGCAGGAACTCATAGTACAGATGATATTGTATACACGTGAGCATTACATCACATGCATTAAATGGCCAGTCACTCCAGAAATGATACTTCTTTTTGTGGTTTTCTGATACTGGCTTTGTTACTTTCCCAGGCAGTAGTGGACTCTTACCCTTATTTCCACTCCAACTGAGAGCTGTCCTACTTAGCTGGAAGTGAAACGACTCACTCTTTCAGCTCAGTGAATATTACAGAGTCTCTGTTCTATACCCACTACTGAACATGGAGATGTGAAGAACAGAAGACATGGTTCCTTCACTCACAAAGCAGATAGTCAAGTTGATAAAACAAGACCTAAACATGGAACGCTAAGAAAATGATGCCCCATGTGACAGGGCAGAGCAAGGATTTATGTATTTCAACAGTTTTATTTAATAAAAATCTTACATAATACTTACAGTGATCCAGATACATTATATTATCAATTCTCTGAAGTCCCTATGAGCTTATACTCATTTTATAGATGAGGAAAGCAGGCCCTGCAGAGGTTAAAGAACTTGTCAAAGTTCTCTGTCTTGTTAAGAAGCAGGGCCAGATTTTACCCTGGTAGGATGGCTACAAGGTTTATATTTTCTTAACCAACATTCTATGAATCTTCTTCATCATAGGGACAATTATTCTCCCATCTACCTCCTAAGTCCTTTTTCAGGGTTTGAGGGAAGGTCAGCAATGGAATTTTAAAGCTCCTCTGAGGAATCCTAGCTTTCAAGGGGCACAGGGGAAGGGAGGATCTAGTCCCGTAGAGTAAGGATGTTTGGGGACAGTGGCCATCCCTGTGGAGAGGGGTGTGGAAGGGGAAGTAAATATCACTATTGAGGCAGTCAGTGCTTTCCTGGTGCCAATATGAAAGATGAAACTGAATCATAACTGTAGTTAGGAAATTAAGCTATAGTTGCAAAGAAGAAATTAAATGGATACATTGATCTGCAAGTGCAAAAATAAATTAATTTGACTATCAATATCCACTAGAAAGTGGAGATTCTTAATATAATCTTCTAATGATGCCTTCGCAGCATCATGACATAGGAAAACAGCACAACATACCAGGAACAGATATATCAGATTATTTTTCAAGAAGATGAAAAGTAGTTTGAAAAGAATAAGGTGACCTGTGGGTCTGAAAGCATTTTTCCTTACAAAAAAGCAGTAACTTCTATTTTGGTAAAAATTTGCCAACTTTGTCATGTCATAAAGCAATCGGTATCTCTTTCCATTGCAATCAAATTTTACACCTTTGGAAAATGTCCTTCACAAGGAAAGGCCTTGCAGGCCACTGGCAATCTTCATGTATCTAATCCTACTTAGTGTTCTTCTCATCACACACCCTGAATTATCTATGCGTCTCTCCATGAAAACCAATGGATGCATGGTCCCTAATTGTAGAAAGAGGCCTCCTGCAGAGCCGGCTGGCACAGAGTACAAGGCTGCACAATGATGAGTATCCACACAGGTTTTCTTCTAAGACAATGTGTCTATGTAGTTTATTTGTGACTTTGAAAAGCTATTAAGGATTTTTAAATAATTCCTCTAAAATTCAAAATTTTTTTTTCAAAATCTTGTACAAAGAAACTGTATAATGATACAGAAGGTATACAGAGTTCCAAAAGAAAGTCTAGTAACTAACCATTCCTGTAAATTATATCTAACTGTTACCATAACTGTCTTAGGCTCCTCGGTATGAGAATGGCCTTTTTGAGGTCATTCAATTCATTCCAGTTATCATGTCTGGGAATTTCACACTAAATAATCACAAGTGGAGGTGGTTTTTCATTCTGTTATGAAAGTAGACGTGGCCACTCTTCTTAGTAAAACACTCCAGGGTACAAATGCACTCTACTCCTTGCATATGGAAGGATGATGTGTTATCAGCTACATTAGATGAGTATTAAAGTTGTAATGCTAACATAACGTAGAAGAAAAGGAAATGGGGTAATGAGAAGTGTATAGAACACAATATGGGATATTCTAGGTAAGGTAATGTTAGTGTATGTGCTTTTGTGGTGTGTGTGTGTGTGTGTGTGTGTGTGTGTGTGTGTGTGTGTAGTCATACACGACAGGAGTGATCAGGCCAAAAGGAAGCAGAAGCCAGCCAGCAAACAGCTGCTTGTCCTAGATATCCAACACGTTCCGATGTGGCTCACTCATCTTAGCATCCTTATCCCAAAGTGGCCAATTCTATATGTGTCTCATCTTGATTCATAGCTTTGGCACATATGGCTCTCCTAGAGACCCTATTCTGGAGGGGTCAAGCAAATCACGTCAATCCCCTTGTCTTAGCACCTTATTTCCCAGAATCATTCCACACATACTTTGAACTTCTGCTTAGGGAGATCTGAGGAGTTGACAGGGTCTACCAAGAATAAATACCAGATGTCCTGAGTCAATATTGCATCAGGCCAGATCCAGAAATATAATTATCTTTTAAAATAAATTTAATATTAGAGGGGCGCCTGGGTGGCTCAGTGGGTTAAAGCCTCTGCCTTCGGCTCAGGTCATGATCCCAGGTTCCTGGGATCGAGCCCTGCATCAGGCTCTCTGCTCAGCAGGGAGCCTGCTTCCTCCTCTCTCTCTGCCTGCCTCTCTGCCTGCTTGTGATCTCTCTCTCTCTCTGTCAAATAAATAAAAAAATTAATATTAGAGTTCAGTTTAGCTTCTAGATTGCATCTTTCATCCTTTTTAATTTCTAATTTGCCCCGGGGCTCAGACAGTTTTCCTATGAGCGTTCTATTTACTTCTACTTCTGTTATTACTACTGCTACTACTAGCACTACTACTACTACTACTACTACTAACAATAACCTTCATACACAGAGCACTGATCACATGCTGGTGATTCCACTAAGGAATTTTCATATGGAAGACCCACTGAGCCTTCCTTACCATATTAAGAGATAGCTAAGTATCCCTGGTTTAGAACCTTACAATATCATAAAGCTAGTAAGGACTAGTATCACGAGTCACACCTGGCAATCTGGCTCAAGAATCCATGCTCTCACACTCTAGACCATAGTCCTTCTGTTTGAACGATTCAAAGAATACACCATCAAAACCAGAGGACTGTCATTTCCAATCCCATCTCTAAGTCTATTAATCAAGCATGTGACCTAGAGACAATCTTTGACTCAATGTTCATCACATAAGAAGCCAGGCTCAATGATTTTCTTCTGGTTACACAATGCTATAATGATGAAGTAGGGACTCTTCACTAACAAATTTGACTTTGCTGGATGAGTCAGGAGGTTTAAGGCCTGAAAATGAAATGTATCTCAGGGAAGGAAAGAGGCAACGAATAATAACAAAGTCAATCTTCTAAGAATTTTCCCACTTTGTATTTTGTGATGCAAACATTAGATTTAAACCTTATAGAGGAAACCACTGAGACTCAGAGATTAGGTGATTTTTCCAAGGTCACACAAAGGATGGACAGCGGGCATGGGAATGCAGCTAAAGCCCCAGCCCTTCCTGTGACACCACAATGCTTCCCTGCCTGTCCTCTTAGCAGCAGGGAGGAGAAGGGAGGCTAGATCAAAAAGGGAAACTATTTAAGTCTCTAGCATAAAGTCTTGCAAAGAGCACACACACAATCAAGTAATTTGGATGTGGGGATGGTAATAGGTGAATATCAACTGAAAAGTGCTAACAGATGGCAACTTCAAACAAAAGCAGAGACATTTCTCTGTAACTTCTACAGGGTGGTACCTATCAAAACAAAACAAGTGATTTTCTGGGGGAAAACTTTGTATGACTTGAATCTCTGTATGATTTGAATCTGTATAACTTGAATCTCGCCCTGAGTAAACAGTGAAGAAATACGATGAGAATGTCAATAAATGTGGTATTTCTAGATCAGATATATGAGTTCGTGGGGTATTTTGCTGCATGAAAAAAACTTCCTAACAATAACTCAGAGTCACTTTGTCAAAAGGACTCTACCTTTCTCTCTAGCCAGAATTCACCAATAATACCGATGAACAAGGAAAGTCTCTCATGTGTTGACTACCTACAGGAGGGTAGGAAAGGCAGAAACTTAAGAAACTACTAAATTGTGCAAACTTACTAAGATCTGTTCTGGTCTGGAAATGGACTCACTTATTCAGTCACTAATTCAGCCAACAAATCATAATTGAACACAAGTTATGTACAAAATGTCATTTTAAGTGGCAGGGACCCACAAGTGAGCATGGCGTAGATGGTGATGTCAAATCAGGGGCAGGAGTGCTTACAATGAAATGCTCTAGAAGCCTGGATGTTATCTCTAATGGGTTAGAGGCGCACCTGAAGGAAGTGACAGCTGAGCCAACGTGAGAGTACAGTATTCCCAGGACACTGCAAGTAATTAAGAATGACTAGGATTCAGAGTATGCGTAAGGAAGTCTATGCACTTATTTTCACAAATCATAATTATGTAGCCACAGAACTGGAGGTAGAAGGGTTTTATGACATGATAAGTTCTACACACTCTCATTTTATGTTTAGGGAAACTAATCCCTCTCATTAGGTGCCCAGTATTTTACTGAGGACGCTAGCACATGAAGTGAGGCTGTTCTCAAAGACAGAACTGAAGCCGTTACATTTGAGAGTAAAAAGAGCTGAATGCAGCCACATTGGAGAACCACGATGACACTTAACTAAAATAATTACTTACAGAAATCACCTCTAGCTGAACTGAAATGTATCCACATACAAAAAAGAAAAGTTAAAGATCTATAAATGACCACTCCTTATGTACTGTAAAGGCTAATCGAAGAACACTGGAGATAACACTTCAACACAGTTAACTCACCAATCAACCTAAGTCTTCCTGTCTTTTAAAACTAGCTGCTGGTGGGTATTAAGGAGGACAGGTGTTTCATGGAACATGGGGTGTGATGCATAAACAATGAATCTTGGTAAGTGGAAAAATAAAGTTAAAAAAATTAAATACAAAAAATAAACAAACATACTGTCTTATTAAAAACATAAATAAAATGAGATCTTATTCGTTACATTCAATAAAAATTGAGGTGCAACAGCTATCAAATGAAGTGATTCTTATAAATCCCATGTGCATGTTTGCTAAACCTTGGACAATAATTTTACCATCATTAATTACTAAGCAACGCATTACTGGGAAACATTAGAAAGAGCAATACCCTGTCACAAAGCCAAAATTAAGTAACATACAGTACAAGAAATATGCAATGTTATGGTGACTGTGCAGGGTCATAGGGAAGTTCTATTTTTAATTTCTTAAGGAATCTCCACACTGTTCTCCAAAGTGGCTGCACCAACTTGCATTCCCACCAACAGTGTAAGCGGGTTGCCCATTCTCCACATCCTCTCCAACACACGTTGTTTCCTGTCTTGCTAATTTTGGCCATTCTTTCTGGTGTAAGATGGTATCTCAATGTGGTTTTAATTTCAATCTCCTGATGGCTATTGATGATGAACATTTTATGTGTCTGATGGCCATTTGTATGTCTTCATTGGAGAAGTGTCTGTTCATATCTTCTGCCCATTTTTTTGATATAATTATATGTTTTGTGTGTGTTGAGTTTGAGGAGTTCTTTATAGATCCTGGATATCAACCTTTTGTCTGTACTGTCATTTGCAAATATCTTCTCCCATTCTGTGGGTTACCTCTTTGTTTTGTTGATGAAGGTCAAAATTTCATTTTCGTTTTTGTTTCCTTTGCCTTTGGAGACATAACTTGAAAGAAGTTTCTGTGGCTGATATCAAAGACGTTACTGCCTATGTTCTCCTCTAGGTTTCTGATGGATTCCTGTCTCACACTGAGGTCTTTTATCCATTTCGAGTTTATCTTTGAGTACAGTGTAAGAGAATGATCTAATATCATTTTCTACATATAGCTGTCCAGTTTTCACAGCACCATTGATTGAAGAGACTGTCTTTTTTCCCACTGGATATCTTTTCCTGCTTTGTCAAAGATTATTTGAACACAGAGTTGAGGGTCCATATCTGGGTTCTCTACTCTGTTCCACTGTCTATGTGTCTGTTTCTACAACAGTACCATGCTGTCTTGGTGATCACAGCTTTGTAGGAAAGCTTGAAATCAGGCAATGCGAGGCTGCCAATTTATTTTGTTTTTCAACATTTTCTTAGCAATTTGGGGTCTCTTCTGATTCCATATAAGTTTTAGGATTATTTGCTCCACCTCTTTGAAAAATACCGGTGGAATTTTGATCGGAATGACATTAAAAGTACAGATTGCTCTAGGCAGTATAGACATTTTAACAATGTTTATTCTTCCAATCCAAGAGCATGGAATGGTCATCCATCTTTTTGTGTCTTCTTTAATTTCTTTTATGAGTGTTCTGTAGTTCCTCGAGTAAAGATCCTTTACTTCTTTGGTGAGGTTTATTCCCAGGTATCTTATGGTTCTTGGTGCTATAGTAAATTGAATCGATTCTCTAATTTCCCTTTCTGTATTTTCATTGTTAGTGTATAAGAAAGCCACTGATTTCTGTCCATTGACTTTGTATCCTGCCACGTTACTGAATTGCTGTATGAGTTCTAGTAGTTTGGGGGTGGAGTCTTTGGGGTATTTCATATCAAGAATCATGTCATCTGTGAAGAGAGAGAGTTTGGCATCTTCCTTGCCAATTTGGATACCTTTTATTTCTCTTTGTTGTCTGATTGCCATTGCTAGGACTTCTAATACTATGTTGAACAAGAGTGGTGAGAGTGGACATCCTTGTCGTGTTCCTGATCTCAACTGGAAGACTGTGAGCTTTTTCCCATTGAGGATGATATTTGCTGTGAGTCTTTCATAGATAGATTTTATGAAGTTCAGGAATGTTCCCTCTATCCCTATACTTTGAAGCGTTTTAATCAGGAACAGATTCTGGATTATGTCAAATTCTTTTTCTGCATCAATTGAGAGGACCATGTGGTTTCCTATGACCCTGCAATTGCACTACTGGGTATTTACCCCAAAGATACAGATGTAGTGAAAAGAAGGGCCATCTGTACCCCAATGTTTATAGCAGTAATGGCCATGGTCACCAAACTGTGGAAAGAAACAAGATGCCCTTCAATGGATGAATGGATAAGGAAGATGTGGCCCATATACACGATGGAGTATTATGCCTCCATCACAAATGATGAATACGGAACTTTTGTATCAATATGGACAGGACTGGAAGAGATTATGCTGACTGAAATAAGTCAAGCAGAGAGAGTCAAGTATCATATGGTTTCACTTATTTGTGGAAAATAACAAATAACATGGAGGACATGGGGAGATGGAAAGGAGAAGGGAGTTGAGGGAAATTGGAGGGGGGAGATGAACCATGAGAGACTATGGACACTGAAAAACAACCTGAGGGTTTTGAAGGGACGGAGTGGGTGAGAGGTTGGGGGAGCCAGGTGGTGTGTATTATGCAGGGCTCATATTGCATGGAACACTGGGTGTGGTGCAAAAACAATGAATTCTGTTATGCTGAAAAGAAAGAAAAAAAAGAAATATGAAGTGCTAGAGAAGTCTATTTCTCTTACAGGATCATTCCCATGATATTACTCATAAAGAAATAGTAAATATTATTTTTCTTTCTTTCTAGGTTCTAGATTTTACTCTACATAATTTGACTTAAAACAAGTGTGCTATCGGCTTAGCATTTGTAAAGTTTTCATGTTTCCTGGGTGCAATTGACAGTAAAGCAAAATTCTTTTTTTTTAATAATGTATTCATTGATTTATTTAAGAGAGAGAGAGAACAAGCACATGTGTGAGGGGGTGGGGAGGTGCAGAGGAAGAGAGAGGATCTCATGCAGACTCAGTACTGAGCATGGAGCAAAACACAGGGCTTGATCTCACAACCCTTACTTAGACCATGTTTCTAAGTGGAAATCAAGAGTCAGACACTTAAATGACCAATCCATCCAGGCTTCCCTAAAACTACTCTTTGAATAAAAGGGATTCTTTTGTAGCTTGTCATAGTGGTTCTCCACCAAGGGTGTATTGAAATCAACCATGAGGAGTCTCTGACAATTGTGCAATTCTCTGGATCTCACTGCAGAACACTAACTAGAAAGCTCTGGAAACCACCAGATTAGAAGACATTTATGGTTCTTTCCGATGCAGAGACTACATTATGTACAAAAACCTTGTACACATTCAACACCCAACAGCTTTCTTTTTGTACACATTGACTGCCCAGCACTGCACAGAGTAAAAACACTGTTTCTGTACAATAGATGAAGACCCTATTCCCCTGTGCTATGCACTCACTTTCCTGACCTGGAGAAACTCGTAAGAAATAAATTGAAGATTAAAACATATACAACCTCAACTTAAATATACTTTTATTTCCTGTGGTTACCTTGACACAAGTTCTCCATATTTCATTATTCCTGAGACAGAAATTTAGGAACTGGGTCTAATGTAAGCCCTAATTATTGCAGAGGTAATGGGAAGGCAGGATAGGGAAGGACACGGTTGTGTCTTAGTGCATTGGTTCTCTAACGCACCACAATTTCACAAAGGTGGGTAGGTGTTTTCAGCATTATTGACCCAGTACTTCAACTGCCTCTTCCTTCTCAACCCTATGAGACCCAGATCCCTAATGGGATAGTGATGTCTACATGTATGTATTCATTTCCATTCCTTCTTTTCTACCATGAAATGAAATTCAGGCATATTTAAAAGAATTTCAAAAATATCAATACAATTCCTAATAGCAATACAAAGAAATTAAAATAAATGTAATCACTACTAAATTATATATTTCAATAGGTATATGCTCTCGCAGGACTATACTAAAAGACAATGACAGACCCATATGGTTATAGAACTTTCAAATGATACATTTAAGTTTAAGAAAAGACAGAGGGTAAGAAGCCATACCACACAAGTACAGGAAAATGAAGTCAAATGATTTCCTGAAATCGTCCCAAACAATATAAGGTACAACTAACTTTTGATAGGCGAGGTAGTGGCACTTTTGGAAAATTTAGTGTTTATTAAAACAAAAGCATATAAAAATACTTTGTCTTTATACCTCAAACAAAGTGAAGTTATAGACAGAAACAATCACATAAAGTTTTTCAGCTCCATGGAGCTGAACACAACATGCCATGCATGGGACCCTCAAAGCCATGGAGGTTCCCACAAATCGTTGATGTGCAGGATACCCTGTGCATTACATGATGCCTACCATCTCTGGCCATTGCCCACTAAATCGCTGAGATCAATGCAAATGCTCCACAATATTCCAAACTTCCAAACACAAACTTTAAGTATCTACATGCCTGCGATTACAGAGTCTCACAAGCTTGGGGGTAAGTAGGCCAGTATGACCCCTGATCTTGGGCTAAAATTCCACTGATAAAAGGACTCCTTATCATTGAAAAGCCTGAAACATATCTATCATAGAAGCTTCCAATAAGCAATTATACCTAACACTGTTTTTATAAAGTAGATAATAAAGCTATTTTTGTATTAACAATATATCCATATATACAGTTGTACTAATAATTCTGCCTCTTCTGTCTGCCTCTATCGAACAACACTTACTCTTGAGTTTTCTAGATAATCATGGTCAAACTGTGAAAATATTACTGTTATTTTTTTCCACACAAAGGCCAAGGTAAATTAATGCCAATGATCCAGAATTCATTTCTATAAACACCGAAAAGTATTATTTATTTGGAAGAAGAGTATCTTTCTAATTACGTTTTGATTCGGCTTCAATCAAAAGTAATTTATATTTCCTGTTCAACCTAATGCCTAATGTGTCTTCTAGGGACACGTGTGGGAACTGCCAGAGCTGAGAACATACTGAGTACTAAGAGAGTGGCCACAGTACTCTAGAAGTTTCACTAATTGGGATTTGGTTCTATAATTTATTTTTGGCACTGAAAAAAAAGACCACCACGACTTCATACTGATTTTATGTTCAATTAGCACATCATTCACAGAAATTTCAGTTATACTCTTATTTTAAGAAAATGTGATAAGGATTTCACTTTATATAAAATGATTCACAGATTAGAGGAAAATCATCACAGGATTCCTTTGAACATAAAAACTCCTCCTGTGTAAAATGCCATTGAAAAATTAATGAATAAGTTAATGACTGAATATTCATTCAATTTCTACATATTATGAAAGACTTGTTGAAAATGTCTATCGAAATGATATTTAGTCTTCATGGGTAAAATGGTCATTTCCATAGAAAGTTAGCCTGTTTTCCCACTTCAAATTTCCTGATACATTCATTAATTAATTTAATAATGCATATAAGAAATCAGCATTCCATTTTTTATAATCTCATTTTGGTTATCTTTCTTCATATTTAAAACAGGAAAAATTTGCCTCATGCCCAGGCACAAGTATTATTTGGCCTTTTCTGTAGGGCTTATTCCAGGGTAAGAGATGGGGCACTCCTCCTCCTTTCTGCAAGTGTTTTCATTTTCTGTTGAGAGAAAAAAAAAAACTAATTAAATAAAATGAAGACCATGTGACTTGTAAAGTGAGTAAGTGCCAATTTTGAAACCAACTCAGCAAATTTTGTATTGCCTGCCCTTACCTCTCAAAGAGACCCCAATCTCACTGTGGAGATAACTTAACATTTTCACTAGGATAGTAAGGGTCCAAAAGTGGAAGAGGCTTTAAATATTTTATGGACAGAGAATAAGGAGGTTAAAAGTTGATCAGAGCATTTGGGAAAAGTAGTATCATACCTATTATCATGAACTGGAGCTAATAGATACGTAGATGGTTTACTATGTTCCAGCCACTCTGCTAAAGGCAGAAGTGGATTATCTCATTTATATTCCAAAATGCCATTGAGTAGCTCTATTATCTCTCTTTCATAGGCAGGACAGAACATAAACTGGGCTTCAAAATAAGTCAGGATTTGAAGAGATCAAGTAAAGGGAGACAAAAGATCCTCTACAGCAAAAGAGACTATCTTACATATTTAATAGATTTAAATACTTACATATTTAGGATCCCATCTTCCAAACAGATTTTTTTTCTTGCTGTAACTTAAAAAAAAAGATATTTTTTTTTCTTTTTCTTAGTGGTATATACACATAGGATTAACTATAATTCAAGTACTTTGTTTCAGAGGACCTCTGATTTTTGATAAGTGGAGAATTATTTGACTTGTATATTCCAGATAAATCACTCTCTAAATTACACCTTATAGATTTACCATTCTAGATAGAGTCAGCGGACCTGCCACTGGAAACAAATAAGTAAAATCACCAATATGCTTCTCAATGGCCAGTGCTGAAGTTCAAGCTCTGGCCATTTTTCCTGCTCTACTCTCTCACCTTATACTGGCCAGAGGTCTCCCCTACCACCAGAGGGCCTAGGTCAGCAATCCTGGGAACTGGGTGTTGCTTTAGGGGGAACTAGAGAAAACTAACTGGCTCAGTATCAGCACACATCATTACATTATTCATAAGGGAACTGCTTCTAGTAAAATCAAACCTAGATACTAGCACAGGAACAGGGGAACCATCATTCCATTGGAAAGGGATACTGGACTTCTTTGGCACAATTCTTATCCCCTAAATTCACTGTGTCCTCAGGATCTCTCCACAGTTACTGTCACTAGCATCGTGCCTCAGTGTTGCTATCCCCACCTTAATCTTGTAGCTCGCATATGGAAATTCTATGCCCCAACCTCCTTAGTACAGCTCAGAGGGCAACTGACACAATTACATAAACCATGAGTAAAAGACAGGAAGCAAATGGGTGAGAAATAGACAATACCATACTTCTCAATCAGGAATTATTAACCAGGAATGAGTTTCAGGGATGGTTCAATTGTGTACTTCTCCTTTTTAGATGGTATGTACTTATGCCTTCTTTTTGGAGAGAGAACCCACAGTTTTCATCAGACTCCCAGAAAAGTCTGTGGGTTTGATAACCTACGTTCTATCTTACAGATGGTCAGCTCCATCCCACTGTTGCCATTATTCACATCTCTTGGGGACATAACTCTCCTCAATCCACCATTCTGAGTCTAGTGTGACTGCAGAGGTGGCGGGGAGAAGAAAATCTGGGAGACAATTACTTGCACTATGAGGTCCAGTGGCTTGTCCCCATGTGAAGAATGTCAACTGTAAAAGACGGGTTAATGTTCCTAAGAAGGATAGCGGTTTGTTCACAGGCACATATTCTTATAATTCTGTTTCACCTTTGAGCCTGTGCTAGATTCCTTACACCAATCCTCCAAATTCCCTTTATTCAGCATCTATTTACCATGCTTTGAACTTTGAAATGTGCGAATCCTTTAAGTCTTCCCTGGGTTCCTTACTCCGTGTTGAGCTAGATTAGGATATGCCTAGTCCATCTTAGTAGAACCACATTCCTGGTTCTATCTCAGCAGCCTTGCTTATGTGGCCCCTAAAACTCTGACATCATATGCAGCAGATCCGTGCTCCTCACTGCAGCTTCATTCATAGAGGATTTCTAATTCTGCACTCCTCACCTTTCAGGTTTACAAAGAATTTAGAAATGTTCAAAAGACAACCATAGATAGTATTGAAAGTGTTGGGGGAAGAAGAGTCTGTGAGAAACGCTAATATGATCTGAAGTTCTTCATTTGGAAGGAGAAATAATCTTCACTTTAATGCTGAGTCATAATATGGAGGATAGAAAGTGTCTTCCAAGGAAGGCAACACAAAAAGAATCATTGCTAATCTGTAGACTGAGAAACTACATTGAAACCTAGGGGAGAGGTTCTCTGAAAAATTTAAAAAGCTGTGAATTACATTGTGCATGTAACTCCAAAGGGTTCAGAGACCTGCATAACATGGATTCCTTAGGGATTCATGGACCCCAAATTTGAAACCTTTGGACAAAGAAATCTTCTTGAGAGCGAAGGCTGGTAAACATGAGAATGAATAATCAAGTAAGGGTCACCAATCTTCTTCTGTAAAAGTTTCTTTAAAATAGGAGTTTTTCATGGAGAATCTCATGGATTTTCTCATGGAGACCTAACACAGAGGTTCATATCCAGGCTAAGTTCACCATGTTTCCTTAGTTACAAAATTATCAGATGAACAAGGAATGAAATGAAGAGTGTACCTACCTCATCTTTTGGAGTCACATGCAACAGAATGTAATCAAACTACAGGAAGAATGTTATTTTTATTTGAGATCCTACTGTTTGCAGTAAGTCTCACCACTATTGAGATATGCAACCCAAGGCAGTTCAGTCACTTCTCTGGGCTTTCATCTACTAATCTAGGAAATGAGAGAATTTGAACTACACAGTCTCTTAGAGCCCTTCTATTTCTGATATTCTCATGTTGAATGTCCACCAAAGATATACCCTGGGCATGCAAGAAAATAAATAAACATTATACGATCCAATTTGAGATTCAAGGGATTCATTCTTCTTGGAAGTAATTAGAAGTCGTAGCTGCACTGGGGTGGTTTAGTGGTTAACCTTCGGACTCTTTTTTTTTTTTTAAGAGTCCAAAGGTTATGGGGCACCTGGGTGGCTCAGTGGGTTAAAGCCTCTGCCTTTGGCTCAGGTCATGATCCCAGGGTCCTGGGATTGAGCTCCGCATGGGGCTCTCTGTTCAGCAGAGAGCCTGTTTCCTTCTCTCTCAATCTCTATCTGCCTGCCTCTCTGCCTACTTGTGATCTCTGTCTGTCAAATAAATAAATAAAATCTTAAAAAAAAGAAACGTCAAAAAAAAAAGAATTAAGTTAATAAAACTTACCTCATCTAATTGATGTGTATTATATGTAGTTAGGTATTCACTTAAAGAAGTTTTAAAATTTCCTCTTATTATCCCATAAAATATAAACATTAATTGTTATCTTTCTGTTCAAGTTTCTACATTATTTGATATTTCTCTCCTTCAAAGTTGACCACTTGCAAGCATAGTGCTATGGACTGATGCCTATATCCCACCTAAATTCATATGATGAAGGTCTAATTTTAAATGCATTATATTAGGAGGCAGGGGTTTTGGGAGTTGATTTAAGTTTGGATGAAGTCATGAAAGTGAGGCCCCCTAGGATAAGACTTGTGCCCTTAAAAGAAGAGAACAGAGGTATCTAGTTCCATCTCCACCTCTCTCCCTCTCTTCTCCATCCGCCGTTATCCTCCCAGTCCCATGGAGACACAGAAGAAGATGGCCAACCACAAGCCAGGGGAACCCTCTACCAGGAACTGGATGGCGCCCAGATCATAGGCATCCACCACCTCCAGAGCTGTAAGAAATCAATGTCTGATGTATAAACCACACAGTTTAGGGTATTTTGTTATGGCAGCCTGAGCTGAATGAGACAGATAGCATCCATTCATTTGCATGTCAATGTTCCCTTATCAAATTCAAAGAAATAAAACTCTTTTTATTGGTTTACACCTTCTTTCACTAGGTAAAAGATAATGATTTGGCTTCTCTACCTAAAAGTGCAGAATACACATTCTTCTTCTGACCCATAAGAAACAAATGTGAACTATACAAGATATCGATTATTACCACCATTTCACAAAGAAAAAAAGTACACTCACAAGTTTGGAGATCACACCAGTGAGAACAGAGGCCATTTCTGATTAATCTCATTCAGATTTTGAACACTTCAGACTCCTCTGAGACAATACAAGAAATGTGCCTGATTTTATCAAGTCATTTTGTGAATTTAACACAAGAAAAGAATTCAGGAAAATATCAGTTTATCCACAAGCATAATATTTTCTCAGTATTATAGACTAAAACTAAAGCTTACTCACCAAGATGTTTCCTTCAAACCCCAGCATAAGACACACACATGGCCAAAGCTGGCTCTTGGGGGTATTCTACCATGAACAGCTATAAAGAAATCAGGACCCAAAGAATGCAGAAAGACTAGACAGAATGACGTTTTCAACAACAGCTGCTACATTTTAATATGTTGGAGCTATTTCAAAATCCCATTGCTCCAACTGACTTTCTTTGCCTTTAAGTCTTTCTTTCCCATCCAAGCACCCATCTTATTCAAGGGGTTTTCAATTACTATGGGAAACCAGAGGGTCAGAGTGACTGAGTTTGACACAAATGATCCCTAACCGAAATTGCTCTAATACGTGCTTCCATTTCATTCTATAAAAAACTGTTCTAGCCAAATGTGGATATCCTCAAGGATACATTATCCAGAAGGATTAATCCAGGATTCTATCCAGAATGCATTATCCCGAAGCATTATCTCTACGTTCCTATTATCTTTTAGATCCATATGTTTAGAAATTACTAGAAAAATCTCTTGTGCATTATTCTGTAGAGTCTAAATGACAGAAAATCCTTGATTTCTAGAAATAATCAAATCATCTGACTAGTGAATAAATGCGGATGAACCAGGTATGTGATTCTGCTTCAGGTTAAAATACTAAATGTGGCTATAAAATAAAGAGAATAGCTTCTTATATGGCCTCCACACACTGGCTCCTTTCCTACCACAGGATCCTTGAATAATTACTCCTACTTCTTGAAATCTTTTTTACAGCATCTTGTTTTACTCACAAAAGAGTAAATCCTCACTTAAAAGAGGCCTTCCTGGAAACCTTAATGAGAGTGGCCTAGCTCCATTTCCATGTTTGTTTGTTTTTTTTAAATAAGAGTTATCACCATTTATTAATTCTTGTTAATATAACATTTGTCTCTTTCTCCCAACATACACTGTCCAGTCTAGTATCCAATAGACACCTGTGGCAATTCCAATTTAAATTCAAATAAATTATAATTAAGTAAAATTACAGAAAAATGATGACTTTGATTTCATTAAAATTGAGAACTCTGTTCCTTTAAAAACACTGTGAGAAGAATAAAATGACTAGCCACATAATGGGAAAAAGTATTTGTAAATCACATATATGATAAAAAATTTGAATCAGAATATAAAACTCAGTAATATAAAAACTAAAAATCCAACTAAATTGGGCAAAATCTTTGAATATGAACTTCACTCAACTTAACATATGGATGATAAGCACGTAAAAAGATTTTCACCATCACTAGTCATTAGGAAAATGCCAATCAAAGCCACATTGAAATGCCACATCATTCCCTCTAAGATGGCTATAATCAAAAGGACAGTAAGTCTGGGTGAAGATGTGGAGAAATTGTACTCTTATACTACTGTTGGTAAGAATATAAAACCACTTTGGAAAACAACTGGATATTTTCTTAAAAAGTTAAATTTACAGATAAAATATGACCCAGCCATTCAACCCCTAAGTGTTTACCCAAAAGAAATGAAAGTGTTGGTCCAGACAAAGACTTATACATGTATGTTCATAGTAACTTTATGTATAGTAGCCAAAACCTGGAAACAACCCGAATATCCACTACTAGGTGAATGGATAAACAAGCTATGGCTTCTTTGCATGATGGAATACTACTCAGCAATGAAATGAACCACTGATAAGTGCAAATACATGGGTGAATATTGAAATAATTATATTGAATTAAAGATGTTAAAAAATACATAGTATGATTCTATTTATATATAATTCTTGAAAATGCAAAATAATCTTCAATGACAGAAAACAGACTGGTGGTTTCCTAGGAATGGGGAGCAACACCTGATTTGCAAGGGACATAAAATTTGGGAGATTATAAGTATGTTCACTGTCTTGACCATGATGGTTTCATCAATACATACATGTGCCAAAGCTTCCTGGTGTATAGACCTTAAATATGTACAGTTTCCTGTATGTCAATTATACCTCAATGAAGCTGTTCCTCAGTTGTACCAGCCACAAGTCAAGTGCTCAAGAGCCACATGTAGCCAGTGGCTATCAGACTGGACATTGTAGATAAAGAGCAGTACTATCAGCACAGATAGTTCTAGTCAACAGCAATGCTCTAAAGCAGGGGGTGAGCAAACTATATACCAGGGACACACTGCCTGTTCTTCTAAACCCATTTTTTATTGGAACACACTTATGCCCAGTCATTTACATACTGTCAGTGGCTGCTATGGTGCTACCAGGGCAAAGTCGATAGTAGCAATAGAGACCTTATTGTCTACAAATCTAGATAATTTGCTATCTGTCCCTTTAAGAAAGGATTTGCTGATCCTGGTCTAAATAAAACACTCTGAACATGGGCTACATCTGTCCTGTTCACTGCTGTATAACCCAAGCGGTGTTTATGGAGTACCTCATGAATGCACTGTCCTAAGCACTAGAGAGGCAGTCTTCAACAATACAGAAAATAAGATCACAATTCTCATGGTTTTCACAATCTGGCAAAGGGTTCAGGTCACATGAGAAGTAAATAAGAAAAGATGAAAATCAAACAGAAGTATGGAGCATGAGTGAGGGCAGCAACTTCCACTTAGGTAGTCAGGACAGAACTCTGAGAGGACCAGACACCTGAACATGAGAGAGCCAACACTGCAGAGACCTGTGGTGGAAGCCAAGGGAGGAGCAACACCCAAGGCCTCAGGACAGGAATTAATTGGAAGACCTGATGTGTGCAAAAGAAGGCCCATGTGGCGGGAGAATACACAAGGTGGAAAAGGTAGGTAAGGAGGGAGAAATAGAGAAGGCTAAGAAAAGGTGTCTGAATTTTATCTAAGTATGATGGAAAGCCACTATAGGACTTCAAGGCAGGGAGAAATCTGATCAGTGCACATTTTTACAGATCACTCTGGTGCTGTGAAGTGAAAACCAGGCCAGGCAAGAGCAAGGAAGGTGTTAGAAAAGTTACGGAGTTTCTGGAAAGGTACATGTGAGAGACGGTGATGTTCTGGCTTGGGCTACGAGGCAGCAGTACAGAGGAAGTGGAGAAAGTAAAGTTATGTTGTGAAGTAATAGTTAACTGGCCTTTCTGGTGGTTGTGGTAGAGTAAGGAAATGAAGGAGTTAAAAATGAACCATAGATTTTAGCTTGAACGAGTGGGACAACAGTATGAACCGCAAATATGGGAGAAACTACTAACTGTAAGACCTAATACTGTGTGCTTATTCTATGACAGTATTCACTCCATTTCACAGTTAATACTCCCAACCATCTTGAATAATAGGTACTACTGTCATGTTCATTGTATAAATAGGAAACTGAAGGTGAAGGTCAGAAAAATAGGACCAACACAGTGAAGACTTGAACCTGGGTCACCGCACTCAAATTTCACCACATTGTATGTAATAGCCTCCTTAACAGTAATTTCGGGGAATATGAACTTCATTAGAGGCAATGGCGGTACCACTGGATTAACAGTCTCTCAGAATGACTAGTTTGAAAGATGCTACTGTTCTGCTTTATCTCTTAAACATCACCCTGTATTCTTAGAATAAAAGAAATAATTGGCATCTATGCATTTTTCAAAGCACTTCCTGCAGCATTATCCCTTTGATTCCCATTTACAGAGGAGGAAACTGAAACACGTCTAGTGATTTCCTTAAGATCATCAAGATTGTAACAGAACCAGAACTAAAAGCCAGATGAACTGACTCTATGTAGTGATCTGGCCAATAAGTGTGTCTTTAAAAATTCAGACCGTTCAGAAAAACAAACAAACAAACAAAAATGTGTTTTATATCACTACCCCAAATACGGATACATATGTGAAATGGAGAAAAAGAAGTAATACAAAACGGTTCTCACCATTACTAATTTGTTAGGATTTCTTTTTCTTTTTTTTATAATTTTGATTGTAACTAGCAATTTAAACAACATTGATCCACACTTTGGTATTAACACTACAACACATACTGCAATCACATGGTAGACTTTTTAGGAAATAAGTCTCATGGCTCACAAAAACTATCAAAACCCAAAAGGGCAAGATGGAACATATAGATGAGTTTGCTGAGTATTTGGGTTACCTGAGGACTAGTGTCTGTAAGAGTATAAATTGCAATGATTGCATGAACTACAGTTTAGAAAAATTCTTTATTATGATTATTTCCTATCTCTAATATGGAGGTCTGAAATCAAGGCATGCCTGCTAATATTTAAAATGAGAGAGGTGCATTATGGAAAAAAAAATTAAAAACAACAACAAAAAAAAGTGCTTCACCTTGTCTTTGCCCCAAAGGTAGTAAAGAGCTACAGAATGCCCAGATTAGCAATATCTATTTCCTTTGGAAAGAAAGAGAGAGAGAGAGAGAGGAGACTGGTGATAATGTGGCAGCCCATTAAGATATATAATGAAAGACAGCATCTTGAGGACAACGGCTTAAGATGCAAGGCAATCTTTCATTTATTGGATAAGTACTACTTGTTAAATGATCAAGCTACTCAAATATCCTTTGCCAGAATGCTTAATTTCCCTTAGGAAAGGAAGAAAACTGCTCAGGAGTATCAATCTTTGATTTTCCCCCAAATGCTTAAGTTTACAAGAATAAAAGAAAAGTGCTTTAAAGTCCATGTCAATTACTCCGAACATTCCTGAATGTGGTGCTAACTTGGTGAATTTTCTCTCTCTCTCTCTCTCTCTCTCACACACACACACACACACACACACACACACACACACACACACACGTTTATCCCCGCATCTCATCTCAGAAGGGGAAAAGCCACAAGGACACTCCACAGTCTCAATATATCAAAGGACACCAGCACTTAGGCCTATACATCATCAAGTGCACAGGCATCCCTAGGTGCCCCGCAACACAGTCAAGATCCCAGGGAGGCCCATTCCCTTCCATACTCAGAACAGCATCTCCCCTCTCCTCACATGACCTCTTGCCAACCTGGGATCCTGGTGCGTGGACTCAGAAAAGGCTGTGAGGTCTGGACCATCAGAAGCACCCCATCGCCCCTCCAGGTTCTCACAATAGACACCCAGTACCTCCAGACATTTCTTATGCAACAGTTCAGTGACTCCTCTAATCCCAGTTGGTTTCCAGAGAAACTGGAGGGGCACCACCAGGACACAGGGGAAAATAGGGGGTCCAAATAGTAGGTCTTTGGGGGAGGGGTGGAGGAGGAGTGGACAGGGCCAGAAAGCCCACAAGGCCGCCAGCACACAGCAGGGCTGCAGAGGTCTGCGACTCTGCGCCATGTATTCTTGCTCAGGGGACCCTTTCCAGACACCTGGCTGGTCCGCACCAGCACGCCACAGACCGGGCCGCCCTGTGCACCGGGACCAAATGCTCCAAGTGGTCGCCAGAGTCCCCGCTCCAGACTCTGACAGAGCACCCGCGGGCTGCCCCATGCCCCCGCCCGGGCCCCTACGGAGCACGCATTGGCCTGGGGACCAAGGGACCCCGCAGGGCGCAGGGCGAAGGCCCCTGTGCCGGCCTGGGACCCTCCGCCGCAGTCCACCGGTCAGCCAGGCCGGTTCCAGCCTAACCAAACCTCCGTGCCCCTGCGGGATGGACCGTGAGCATCCCAAGCACACCAGAGAGTCAGACCACCACCTCCGCACCCGGGAGCCTTGGCGAAAGCGCGGTGCGGGCGCCGGAACCTCCCCCCACCCCACCCACCAGATAAAACCTCTCAGGGGCCATACCTCAGCCTCCAGGTGGGAGGCCCAGCGCCTCAGCCCCTCCGCCTACTTTCCTCAGCGCGGGTTGTAGAGGCCAGCGGAAGCCGCGGGCCCTGACGACTTGGAGGGGACCCTGTCTGCAGATGGTGAGCGCCAGGGAGACCTCGGGGGCACCCAGAGGCCAAACCCTCAGGGAGGGAGGGGGCCGGGGAAAGGCGAAGCCCCAGTGTCCGTCCGCGGGCCCAGATTGAAGGAGGGGCCCGGCCATCAGTCCGGCGGCAGACGGAGATGAGGAGCCAGACTGGGGGTCCCTCCGAGAGCCTTTAAGACTCTAGACTGGAAACCCGGGGACTCGGGGTGACTTGCCAGACCTGGGCGCTGGAGGGCGGGGATGGCGGAACATCGGGGAACTCAGGCTGCAGGCTCGGAGCCGCTAGTCCAGAGCATAAAATCCCCCAGGCGGCGATCTCCAGCGCGCCAGTTGCGGCGCAGAGGGCGCCCGCGTGGAGAGGGTGGGGGCGGCAGCGGCAGCGGCAGCAGGAGCAGCTCCATATCCTCACGTTCTTGGTGCCCGGGCCTCCTGAGGTCCCAGACTCGCCTGTCAGAGAAGAGGAGGGCCCTGGCTGCTCCCCTAAAGTGTCCTGCTGGGGGGACATCGCTTGCATGAAGAAGACTTTCCCGCAAATCCCAGCCCAGGAAGAGGCCGCACAGTCATGTCCGGGGGAAGCTGGCCAAACAGGCGAGGACGCGCGGGTCTAGGCTGCTGTCGCGCTCAGGCTTTGAGCCGGGTTCCGGGTGCTACCGGCGTGCCTCCCATCGGGGCCATGCACCGCCACTGTGCTTGGCACCATGGGCTGCAGGCCTTTGCAGCGGCGACCACATGTTGGCGCCAGGACCGCCCGGCTTCGGGCGTCCCTATTCTGCACAGGGCGCCCATCGCCAGGACACGCCCCCCGTTCTGCGGCTTCAGTGGTCCTGGCCGCTTCCTCCGACTGGGGCGCAGCCAGGCTGGGTGTCTTTCTCTGCTTGCAGAGATCTGCTGGGAGACAGGCAGCCCACGGACCTTGCTAGCCTGCGACTCAGGGGCCCGTGTCACGAATGGGAACCTCTAGGGCACCAACGCGCGCCTCTCCCGCTGACCAGCCCAAGAGCTCCTGGCCGCGTCCCTGCCCGCCCTCCCAAAGAACCACCCCCCCAACCCGGACCCGGGGCCCCCACTCAGGAGGTCTTAGGTTGGAGCTGAGCATGGCAGGGTGCCAGGGCTGTGCAAATTGGGAAGCCCCAGGCATCACCTGGCCTCCTGAGCAATCCTGAACATTTGTGTAGCCCTCCTCGATTTCTGCAGCTGCAAGTCAGCAGCCTCTGCACCATTTGCCCCAGTGGTTTCAGCTGTCTGAGGCTGCAAAGACAAGGGCATTCCAATCCTCAAAGTGCAATTAGGGAAAATGCAGGCAAGAAGGACTCTGAAATATGGCTTAGCCATTGAGAAGGCTATGATATGTGGGAGTGTTTATCAGATATCTGCGCTGAGAGCATGACTTCGGACAGCCCCAATAGTGGGTGTTTGTTGTTGTTTGTTTGTTTGTTTGTTTTTCCCAGAGAATAATCAGGAAGGGGATTTGGAACCAAACCAGGTTGAGTTGAGTGTTGTACTTTGCAGAACTGACTGATGGGTGCAGATGATTCCATAGGTGGCCTTCCTCCTTGGAGTCAGGTCTACATGAAGGGTAGATGAGTGACAAAGGACACACCCTCCATGATACTATGTTGTTGAAGGACGTTTGTTTGTTTTTGTCATTTTTTTTTTATTTTATTTTTTTCCCTTTTTATTAATTTTTTCAGCGTAACAGTATTCATTCTTTTTGCACAACACCCAGTGCTCCATGCAAAACGTGCCCTCCCCATCACCCACCACCTGTTCCCCCAACCTCCCACCCCTGACCCTTCAAAACCCTCAGGTTGCTTTTCAGAGTCCATAGTCTCTTATGGTTCGCCTCCCCTCCCCAATGTCCATAGCCCGCTCCCCCTCTCCCAATCCCACCTCCCCCCAGCAACCCCCAGTTTGTTTTGTGAGATTAAGAGTCATTTATGGTTTGTCTCCCTCCCAATCCCATCTTGTTTCATTTATTCTTCTCCTATCCCCCTACCCCCCCATGTTGCTTCTCCATGTCCTCATATCAGGGAGATCATATGATAGTTGTCTTTCTCCGATTGACTTATTTCACTAAGCATGATACGCTCTAGTTTCATCCACGTCGTCGCAAATGGCAAGATTTCATTTCTTTTGATGGCTGCATAGTATTCCATTGTGTATATATACCACATCTTCTTGTCATTTTTTTTTTAATTGAGGTTCCTGTGGGGTTCAGCTGTTATCAAGACAAGCTGTACAAGAATAGGGCTCTGGCAGACTCGGTTCCCAGCAAGAGATGCTATCCAACACACACACACACACACACACACACACACAAACACACACATACACACATACACACATTTACATACAACCCCCACCCCCAGTCACTGGCAATGTTTATTGTGCAAGTAATGGGTAGAAAATGTTCCAGCCCATTTTTTTTCCATTTTATTTATTTTTTCAGCGTAACAGTATTCATTCTTTTTGCACAACACCCAGTGCTCCATGCAAAACGTGCCCTCCCCATTACCCACCACCTGTTCCCCCAACCTCCCACCCCTGACCCTTCAAAACCCTCAGGTTGTTTTTCAGAATCCATAGTCTCTTATGGTTCACCTCCCCTTCCAAATTTTTTTTTAATAAACATATAATGTATTTTTATCCCCAGGGGTACAGGTCTGTGAATACTATGCAGCCATCAAAAGAAATGAAATGTTCCAGCCCATTTTTAAGCCTTGTCCACACATTGTTCAAAACAAACTTACACAGGCTGTAAAAATCTTAAATTATTCCAATGTATATGTATGTATATGTGTTCAGATGCAATTTTTCAGGGGTAGCTGTCTTTCTGCAGCTTAGACCCAAGTGTACTGAGAGGACTTTGCACCCACTACAGAGTTTATCAAGGATTGTATACTGCAGATGGCTTTGCAGTTCCTTTCATCTGGGCTGAAATCATGCTATTATGTTTCCGATCATGAATGGACAATCCCAGGTTCCTTACACTGGTTCATTTTTTAAATTTCAATTATACTCATCTCTTTTTAATATTTCATGTGATTAACTTATTATCTTTAATATTTATTATCTGTCTGTCTTCCAGCGGTCAGAAATATTTTTATTATTGTTGTTTAGAGTTGTGCCTGGCACAATAAATGTTTCTTGATTAAATGAATGAATGAGACACAAAAAGGATATGGGATCGGTTCCAGAAGGACCAACCCTGGATGGTTATTTTGTGCTGAGAGCCTCATGGATTATAAGCTTTCTTTTGGAGATGATACATCATGCTCTAATCACATGTGGAAAACTCACTTTCACTTTAGAATTTGTAAGTGCTTTTATTTCAAATTCCAAGTTTTGATTTGCATAAAAAGACCCATCCCACCCCTCTCCTGTAAGGAGCTTTGAGGGAGAACTCACTTCCTAAGGAACATTGTGTTTGCTCAGATTAATATTATCACCAGAGTCATATTGGAAAGAACACAAATAAGATCACAGTCACTCCTGGACTTAAAATCTTCCTTGGCTCCTATGTCTATGGGATAAATATCAAATGCTACAGTGTGATAGACAAGACTCTCTACAATCTGATACCTCACTCCCACTCCCTTGTGTTATCACCTGCTCTACTTCAACTCTAGCCCTGTTCTCCCTCACACTGAACTATGTGCACTTCCAGGAATGGCTTGATCTAGCCCATGGTCATGGCTTTGAACCTGCTGTTCTTGTTGCCTAGGAAGTTTCCCTTCTATATATTTCAACCTGTTGTTTTACATGGATTCCTCTAGGGCCTGCTGCATAGCAAATACCTGGTATGCATTTGTTGAGGAAAGAAATCTTTAAGGCTTATATCTATAAGTACCTCAAGAAACTCTTTCTGTCTTTCTTTTTACCTAGCTTCCACCACACACCAACCACACACGCAAGGTTAAGTGCACCTTCTGTATTAGTAACAAAATTTATTGAGTCGCTTTATGCCAGGTACTAATCTAAGCATTTTACCCATTTTAATTCATTTAAATCTTAACTACAAGCTAGAGTCCCTTACACCCCATTTTAACCATGGGAAAACCCAAGTCACAATGATGTTAGATAACTTGTTCCAACAGCTGGTAAGTAGTGAAGCCAAAGTTGGAACCTGGGAGTCTGCTCCAGAATCAGTGCTCTTAACCCCTTGTCCATCCTGCCTCTCCTGTGTGCTTCCTTCTCCTTACAGCACACATTACACTAGGCTGTTACCATCTGGTTGACTTGACTTTAAGCTCCTTGAAATTAAAGGTTATGTTTTGTCTTCCCTCTCTTCTCTCTATGTTGTGACAAGCACAGAGTTAGACTCTCAATGATTCAACCCCCCCCCCATGAGTTAGCTTTGAATGAATGAGTGAAGTAGTAAAAATAACCATTTTCATTCTCTATACAGGTTAATGAAGATGCTCTGATGTGGGAGAATTATTGGTAGACTAGTCCTCTCATTCCTTAGACAGTGAAAGCATTTTCCCTGCACTGGGAATCTTAGCTTGTAGAAAATGTGAAGCCAGAAAGCAATACTGATAACAAAGGCAACTGGAGGGGTGTGATGACCACGTCTGACACAAGCAGGATGCATCCAGAATATTTTGAAATAAACTGTAAAGTAAAGTACTAAGAATAGCGGAGATTAACAGCTGGGAAACACCAACACCAGACCTTTAACAGGAACTCCTCTAAGAATGAAACCAAAATGTTTGGCCAACCATTAGATTGAGAAATAGGGAATAAATTTAACTATGAAAGGGGATGTCTGCACAACTCATTTGTCCAATGTATATTTATTGTGTCTGCCATGTGCCAGGCACTGTGCCAGGCACTTCGAGTATAGTTAGGTTGAGTCCACAGCTGTCATGCTCGTAAGCCCTAAGATGGACATTAGAATCATTGTAGTGTATCAGAATATTCTAGAGCAGAGATTGTGACCTGATGAGCCGCAGAGTGAATTCAGGCATATTTTTCAGCATAATGATTTGTTTTTTTTTTTCTTTTTCAAAGTACTGTTCATGGCCTCCCCATAAGACAGAGGTGGGTCCTGCTATTTAACTACAGACAATGGAAAACAGTCTTCATATAAGCCTCTGAGATGACACAAAGTGATTGGCTTTGTATCTAATTAACTTAGAACCCAGACATAAATGAGTGATAGCCAACAGCAATGATGTTTGTCCTTTATAAGACCTTATATACAGGGAAAGGCAGATTTATTGGAACAGCAAAGCAAGTACCTCTGCAATTCTTATTGATTTGTTCTGTAATGAAACTGCATTGTACTATGATCACACTGTGATGTGTTACAATATTAGAGTTAGTAAGATTCAACCACCTCATGTAAATAGGTCTTATGATAATACCAATATTGACAATCAAGTGTATTGAGAGAATGAATTAAAGTCTCCTCAGGATGTGATACCCTTAGAAAATGACTTGCCTGGGGAATAACTGAATCTAGCTAACCACTAGCTGATTTCTGTGCTCAATATTTCGGAATTAGATTATCATGAGGTACAAAGAGCAGTAGGTTGGTGCCTGAGAGAATAATCAAATTGTATAAGAATATGAAAATGCAATAGTTTTGTAAGGCAAATTAGTTGTCTCTCAATTCATCTCTTTTCTCACAATGACTTCTCCAAGTATTAGGCATATCCATGTTGCTACCGCTGGTGTATCTGTTCTACAGCAAATATAAATGCTCTGAAAAATCTAATGACTTTGCTCTAAGGGGACCATGGCCTGAGACCAGAGTATGGACTGTGACATAGTAAGGAATGTCTATTTGGTCTCTGTCCCTGGTTCCAGACGAAGAGCTCCAAGTCATTTAGAAATCATTTATGATAGGATTATATTTCAAATTAGGCAACCCTTGGAGTGCTCCTGGATGGTGAGTTGTCATTAGAAAGACCAAGCATGATTAGAAGCTTGGAACTTTCTGCCCCATCCCCCATCCTCCAAGGAAGAAAGAAGAGCTGGAGATTAAGTTAATAAATCAATCATGATTATGTGAAAAGCCTCCATGAAAGTACCTAAACTAAGAACTTCTAGGTTGGAGACTACATTCACATGCTGGGATGTTGGCACACCCCAACATCAAGGGGACAGAAGTCCCTGTGCTTGAGATGCTCCCAGACCTTGCCCTACTACCTCTTTATCTTGCTGTTCATCTGTATCTTTTTTCATATCCTTTATAATAAAACAATAGACATAAGTCTTTCCCTGAGCAATCCACAATAAGAAAGTTATCAAAGGTCACACAATTAATCAGCGATTGAGAAAAGACTTGAAAGTAAATCTGATTGCAGAATTCAAATGCTAAGTATTGTACCAGGACTCAGGAAAGGCAACTGTTTGTCTTACAGTAACCCGGTCAACTGCATATTGATCTCCTTCATATTTTTGCTCTACTGCTCACCATATTGTTTTGTGATTGACTTACTTATCATGTGTCTTTTTATTTTTATAAGATTGTATTTATTATTTGACAGAGAGAGAGAGATATTTTATTTATTATTTGACAGAGAGAGATCACAAGTAGGCAGAGATGCAGGCAGGGGTGGGGGGAGCAGGCTCCCCTCGGAGTAGAAAGCCCTATGTGGGGTTCCATCTAAGGACCCTTAGATCATGCACTCATGGCCTCAGCCTAAGGCAGAGGCTTAATCCACTGAGCCACCCTGGTGCCGCTATCATGTGTGTGTTTTTTTTGTTTTTTGTTTTTTTTTTTTAAGTAGATCTCAGTGCCCTCTAGGGCAAGCAATGTGACTGTCAGAGTCCATTATTTGGCAAATGAAGTCAAGGAAGGGAGGGACAGGGGAAGGGTATATGGAAAGGAATAAAGAAATAGGAGTAAGAAGAGAAAGAGATGAGGATGCCTGGGTGGCTTAGTCAGTTGAGTGACTGCCTTCTCCTTGGGTCTCATGATCATGGAGTCCCAAGATTCGCATCTGTGTCTCTGCTCAGTGGGGAGTCTGCGTCTCCCTTTGGACCTCCCCCTTCTGGTGCTCTCTTTCATTCTCTCTCAGGTAGGTAAATGGAGTCAAAAATTAAAAAAAAAAGAGGTGAAGATGGATAATGTATACAAACAAATACCTGGTCCTGATTCTGCCATATATACTGGCTTGTAACTGGGGAGCTATAGACAATCAGGAACCTCCATATGCCCTTGTTCAGTTTCTGTGGGAAATGTCTTCAAATAATACAAATACAATTTATAAACAAATTGTTTAAAAGTTGTTGACGCTAATAAGTGATGAGTAAAATCTACTTATTTCTCTCTGCCCTGAGAGCACCAGAGTGATTGTGCAAAGTCAGATATCCACTAGAACTCCAAAGCATTAGAAAAACACAGAATAAGGTGGTTTCCATCTTTAAAGATTGGTCAACCTCCAAGGGATGAGTTTGGCAAACCTCAGGCTGCAGGAATGGGGATGATTCTTCTTTGGTTAACTAATACCTAATGCCTAATACCATCAACCCTTATCTGAATAATCAGTCATTTTAAAAACAACAAAAGGAATATTGTTTTACATGACATGAAAATTCTATTACTATTAAAAAAATCAGCTTCATCAACCCAAGTGTCCACTGATGAATGAATGGTTGAAGAAAATTTAGTGTACACACACACACACACACACACACACACACACACACACACAGTGGAATATAAGTCAGCCATAAAAAGAGAATTAGGAGCACCTGGGCAGCTCATTCAGTTAAGCATCTGACTCTCAGTATCAGCTGAGGGCATGACCTCAGGGTCCTAGCATCAAGCCCTGTGCTGGGCTCCTTGCTCAGCAAGAAGTCTGGTGGAGATTCTCTGCCTCCCTCTCCTTCTGACCCTCCCTGCTGTGCTCACTAAATCTCTCTGTCTCTCCCATTCTCTCTAAAACAAATAAACCTTGGGCACCTGGGTGGCTCAGTGGGTTAAAGCCTCTGCCTTCAGCTCAGGTCATGATCTCAGGGTTCTGGGATGGAGCCCCACATCAGGCACTCTGTTCAGCAGGGAGCCTGCTTCCCTTCCTCTCTCTCTGCCTGCCTCTGCCTACTTGTGATCTCTGTCAAATAAATAAATAAAATCTTAAAAAAAATAAAATAAATAAATAAAATAAAATAATCCTTTAAAAAATGAGATCTTGCCATTGTGATGATATGAAAGGACCTAGAAGGTATTATGCTAAGTGAAATAAGGCAGAGAAAGACAAATCATTTAATATATTTTTTTTCTAAAGAAAGAAAGCAAATGTCAAAAAAAAAAAAAAAAAAAAACACAGAAACAGACCTATAAATACAGAGAACAAACTGATTGACCCAGGGAAGGGGAGTAGTGGCATGGACAATATGGGTGAAGGAAGTGGGAGATACAGGCTTCCAGTTACAGAATGAGTAAGTCACTGGGATGAAAGATAAAACACAGAGCATATAGTCAGTGGTACTATAACAGCGTTGTATGATGACAGATGGCAGCTAGCCTTGTGGTGAACATAGCATCACAATTAGAGTGTTCGAATCATAATGTCATATGCCTAAAACAAAGGCAACAGTGTGTGTCAACTTTTCTTCAATTAAAACATTAGCTTGATTTTAGTAATTTATAAGTTAATATCTCTCCCTCTAATCGATATACATCCAAGGTACAGTTTGGACAATTGTTGATGTGGCAAGAATAAGCAAAAGAAAAATGCTTTTAAAAGTTCATAAACCATATGATTACATTTTCAACACATATAAAATCATGCTAATACTTCAGCATTATTGTTATTGGTTTTTTAAAATCTTTTTGTTTATATCCACATTCCTGTATGTATTCCACATACCGATAACAATTCTATGAGTATGTAAAAGCTATTACTTTGTACTCTTTAAAAATGAGAAAATTAAGAGCAATATTTCATTATCTTTCCCTTTTTTGCTGTTATCAGTATTTTACTCTATTAAGGTTTTGAAGATTACTTTCTGTTAAAACATCAAATCAGACTAATTACTCAGAGACAGTTTAAAGTTAAAGATAAACTGAATAGTTCCAAAGATAAAAAGCACACCCATATTCTCTAGAGAATCCTCTGTGGATCAGATTTGACTGACTCTTAGCAATAACAAAACAGAATCTTGAAATAACAACAGGCAAGTACAAAAGAGAGCAGGTCACTCGTGGAAGGGTTTTCCTTTGAGACTGCTCTAAATTTATTTCCAAAGCTTTAAGCAACAATAAACCTCTCTTTCTCCCCACATTTGCAGTACCATTAACTCCAAGTCCCCACCAAAACAGAATGATGAAACCAGATTCAGAATCTTTGCAACTTCACAAAATGCCTGTCCACTAATCCTAAGCAAATGTGATCTTCATTCCTTAAATTGATTGGAAAAGTGACTTTTTCTAATGAATTAAATAAGTTAAATGAATATGAAGATATCATCTCCTTCAAATGCTTCTCCCCACTTCACATACAAGTCTGATCATTTTCCTTGCTTGACATTGTATCCCTACTAATTTTCTCTCCTAGGGTACTTTAGAAAGCTATGGGAAAAAAGTGAAAGTTATATCCTAATACATACATTTAGTTTTAGCTTTAATTTACTATCACTATCTCATTGATCAGGTATATGGCATAAAACAGGCTCCAGGATGATATGTAACTATAGCTATTGACAAAAAATGCTGGAAAAAATCTGTCTTTATTTTTAAAATCTCAAAACTGAGCCTTGACGACTTTGTTAATTAAAAAAAAATCCATTTATTTGTTCCACCAAAAGAAATATAATCACAAAGTGTTGATTCCAACATTAATATTGATCTACCCAGTAAAAAATAATGTACTTTTTATGGTAAACACAGTGGTCTAAACCATTTTAGTTATTCTGCCCTTCTCATTATTTTTGCAGGTATTTATGTTACAAGTGACTCCATGAATTCTTGGGATGCCATCTGCCCCATAGTTGAAGATAAGCATCTCATAACTGAATCCATTTCCAATTAGGAAGCTGAGGCAATGGTCAAGGTAGAGAATAGTTTAGTGCCATAAGTATTCAGAGTCCCTTAATCCCCAGTTGTTTACAGGTATTGATCTCAGTGTGGGATGGCAATTGTTCTGAGTTCATATTTGAAGTAGTTCAAAGACATTTGTTTTACCACCCAACTTCTGTAAAGGAGCCAGAGTCCAGCTTAGAAATAGCACAGTACTTTGCTTATCAAGCACCTTATTAAAGGGGCATGGTATTTCGTCTACAACTTGGTAGACAAGACAAGCATTATTGGGAGAGAATGTAACACATTGTCCTCTCCTTAATCTAATTCCCTATTGACCTTTGCCTATAAAACTTTCTACTCATGCACTGCTCTCCAACTTCCTCTCTGTGATCAGTACTCTTCCTTCATGTCTGAAACTCTTAAAGAATGATTTCTTCTTACTGAAACCCAGGTCCTCACTGGGACTCCTCTGCAAGACTGTCTTCCAGGGACAGTTTTTTCTGTCTCACACTCTGCATACCTCCATCTGGGAGATTTAGAGGTCCTCCTCATTTCCTGTGCTTTTTCCAGTCCATACTTCCCTTTGTTCTGATCCTTGGAATTCATCCTTCTGGCTACAGCATCCTCTCTATAACTACTACCCCCTCTTTCATTGTACTTCCTGCTAATCTCCTAGACATACTTCATCAACGAAACACTCTAGGTAGGTCCTGACTCAGGGTCTTCCTCATTCCCCCAGCTTCTCGCCAGTATTCTCGGCATTGATAATATTCACATTGGTGGGCTAACAGTTTACACTTTTGGTTCTTTGGTCTCCTTTTCCTTGAACCTCCACCTCCTACACACTACCTCCCTGCACCTTGTCTTCACCAGACTTTACAACACTTCTGAAAACTGGATTTCTGAACACACCAGTTCACTTGCTCAGGTATACCCCTATCAAAGGCACATTCCATGACCGCCTGATACCTCCAATCCATTGACACACCCCCCAATAGCAATCCCACAGCTTTTGGTCCCACCTTAACAGGTCCCACCCACTTTCTTGTCCAACTTCTTTCCTTGGTGCATGATTACAATCACTCCTTTAAAATGCCTTTGACTTTGTGCTCTACACTTTTTTTTTTTCACTGTGTTGGGAATAACCACAACTTATTTGAATAATATCAACCTACAGAGCACCTCAACCAACAATCCAGGTGATGTGTTCCCTTTATCATCATGATTGTGAGTCTCAAGTTGTGAGTGAACTTAGTACTACTCACTAATGCTGCTATTTACTAATAAGCTTACTTTCCCATCCCTTAGAGGAATACTTCATACATTCTCTTACCTGTTAATACCATTTCACTTATCCTCCTCACAAATGATTAATGATTTTTCTTGCCTTCTATTTCATTGAGATAACAAAAATAATCATACATGAACACACTCAATTTTCCAACAACCAATCTGTGTATCTACCTGTTCTTGAATCCATTTCCTCCTTCCTTCCTATCGCAGGGCAGTAAGTGCCTCATATCGGCACAGAATACTTAATACCTCAAAACCTACTTCCTGGACCCATCCAAACCCTCCACTCATGTGGTTATCCCCACCTTCTCTTTAAACTGGATTATATTTACAAACAAGCTCACTTAAGTTTCTATTACCTAAAAATAAATTAAACTAAATTAAAATAGCAACGTAAAATTACATAGAGAGATAGCTATATGCACACATATGCTTTTACACGTTTTTGTTCTTTTTTGTCCCCTTACAGCAAAAAGTCTCAACAGAGTTACCCCTAGAAGTTGCCCAATTCCTAACATCCAACCCAGGACAGTCGAGCCTGCATCCCCACTTCTCGAAAGACACCACTCTTGTTATGCTCAAAAATGACCTCCATATTGCTAAGTGCAGCCTAAAAAGCAATAAGTGTTATTGGCAACTCATGTCTTAGTTGTGAAATTAACAATTCATAGTGATCCTCCAAAGAATTAGGACTGAAGTATGGTACAGATTCACAAGTTACTCTGCAGCAGAGATGAGGCAGGGAGTGGCTCAGAACCACACAAGGAGTTAGGAGGAAGTATAGAAAAGTGAAGGTCAACACAAGGACCTAGTCAAAGCCAGGAACTGGGGCCAGGAAGATATAAACATAAAGAATGGGGTTGGGGTGCCTGGGTGGCTCAGTGGGCTAAAGCCTCTGCCTTCAGCTCAGGTCATGATCCCAGGGTCCTGGGATCCAGCCCTGCATTTGGCTCTCTGCTCAGCAGGGAGCTTGCTTCCTCTTCTCTCTCTGCCTGCCTCTCTGCCTATTTGTGATCTCTGTCTGTCAAATGGATAAATAAAATCTTAAAAAAAAAAAAAGAATAGGCCAAAGAACAAGCATGCTTTGTAATGATAAAACTAAAACCACTGACTGGTTCTCCAGAGCCCAGGGTCACCTTGGACATAGAGAAGTCATTTGACATTAAAGTTAAAAGAATAGAGAGAGAGAGAGAGAGAGAGAGAGAATATATGCATTTACACACACACATATTTGACGCAAATATAAATATTTACAAACATACAATTTGACCTTTGGAAAGGATACAACCTTCTATAAATTATAAATCTTTTGTAGTAATTCCTTGGTACATACACACATAATTCTGTTTTTATAACTGTGTTTATTTTCAAACACATATACATTAGGTTATCTTATGTAAGTATGGTATTGAACAAAATGACTTTGTTGAACATTTGTCTGTCTACATATAAATAGAATGTTTTGAATAAATAAATACAGTTCTATGTACTGTTCGTGAAAATGCAGCAATCTCTACATTGGCACTGTTCTCTTTTATGTCAAGCCAATCTGTTGCAATTATCCAAATGTCTATTTTTACTATTCAATTTCCCAATAACATGTGTCTGTCTTCCTTGTCTCATTAACTCTCTATTCTTTTATGTGCTTCCTATAGAATAATCGGCTCTATTCACTATATTCCAAAGAATATTTTAAGAAAGTAAAGGGTATTTTGGATGAGGGGCAGCTTTATATAGCTGCTGATGATTATTGTGATCTTTGATATACTACATCTATTTACCGTTTAAAGAAGATTTGATTCAGGCAGAATAATATTTTCATAAATTTATGTAGTAAATATAGTGCTTAGTATAGTAATAGTAACATCAAGAGTAATTGTCTTTACCCCTCCCTCTAATCTGGTTGAATTATACTGTACAATATAGTGCCCTCCAAATTAAAACACAGATGACTCGAATGTGGAGTTTGTGGTGGCTGTCAAAGATTCGTTTTCTGGATAGAATTCACGTCTCTTCTTTCTTGCAAGAGCTCTCCTGACATATGTAACAGAGTCCCTGCCCTGGGTAATGAGCAGGCACATGCACACTTTCCATGGGTTGTCCTTATTTCCAGAGCAGGAAACTTAGCATTGTATTCACATCAGCCAGTCTGCCCAGCTAGTGATCTCAGACTCATTTCTAGTTTCAGGAAAAATGCCAAGAAATCTCATAACTGGATCGAGCCTGAAGTCAAAACTGATTTTTGACCTAGTGTTGTATATGGCAAACTTGTTTGCTATCGGAGCCCTATAACCAGATTGTAGTCTGCTCTGACCTATAAAGTATGTCAGAGAAACGCTAAGGGTCCAATGACCACTTTAAAATAATTTCATCAAAGGACAAATGTTCCTGAAAATAAATACATCGAGAAACTATGTTTCTTTGTCCTTTTATCTTAGTCAAACACCTTATTCATAACCGTCTAATGTAACAGAAAGCTGGATTTGACAACTACTTCTAGATCAGACACTAATTGGAACTTTCTCTTAGGGAAGAGATTTAACCTTCATTCATTCAAATGTATTTACTGACTATCCACTGTATGAATGTAGGTTAGGCAGAGTCTTAGACTTTCCTGGTCATAGAACCTTCAAATGAATAAAACTTTTGGGTTTTAGTGTTGCAAAATTCTGTATAGTTTTATGACATGTTATAAGATCATGAACCAGGGTAGAGCCTGTTTTATGCATTAATAAATGGTATAGCAAGGTGGGAACACATTTTGTGTATTATTTTAACCCAGCATCCACCAAACATAGCATTCTTTTTTTAAAGATTTTATTCATTTGTTTTACAGACAGAGATCACAAGTAGGCAGAGAGGCAGGCAGAGAGAGAGAAGGGGAAGCAGGCTCCCTGCTGAGCAGAGAGCCTGACCTGGGGCTCGATCCCAGGACTCTGGGATCATGACCTGAGCTGAAGGCAGAGGCTTTAACCCAGGCACCCAAAATAGCATTCTTTTGCGCACAAAGACATCTCTTAAGCTGTTATTTTCTAATAAACAAAATATAGTTCTATGTTCTGCAGGAGTAAAAATTATGGTTTTAGGTTCCCTTAGCACTTCTTTTTAAAACTTTTAAGTTTTGTTCAAAGCTTATTGAAAAAACGTCATAATGTCCCTCTTTGGAACAGGCTACCCTCAAGCGCAGCTCAGGACCTCTTTTTCCATCAAAACAGAAATACATTCCCAGGAAAAAACTCCCCTCAAAATAAACTGAAGAGTGTACTGCTACATCATATCAGTACAAAGGAAAGCACAATAAGGATATATAACTAATATCATGCAGTTTTTCTAGGTGACAAACATATTCTCTCCCAAGACCTGCTTATAACCTATCCCTTCAACCAGTTATCCTAGCTCAGTCATCATGTATGATCTGATGAGCAAATGAAATATTTATCCCGATTCCATGACACAATTTTTAAACCACTTTATTAAGGTATAGTTGACATAGAAAAGCTGCCCATATTTAATGTACACAGCTTATTGAGTTTGAGGATAATGGTACACCCTAAAACTATCATGAAACAATTGTGAAAGGATTGATTTCTGAATCTTGAGCTATCTCTCCCTCTTTTACTTTTGAATGGGGCAGATAAGAAAAAATTGCAAATACTAGGTTAAAAAACGTAAATATTTGCTTCCAAAGTACTAATACCTCCCTACAAATGTATATTGATATTGCTTCTTGAATTACTTGCAAAATAAAATGAGAAGTATGGAAATGATGCACTTCAAGTTAGGAGTTAGTAGATTTCCAAAGCAAAATATCTCATGATGTAAAAGTACATGATGTTTATACAACTGATTCCAAGAAGAGAGCACCTTCTGGGAAGGAAATACTCATGATATTTGGAATAAGACTTTATAAGCTATATGCCAAGAGGAATAATCACAATGTAATAATAAGGTAAACTGGGGCACCTGGGTGGTTCAGTGGGTTAAAGCCTCTGCCTTCGGCTCAGGTCATGATCTCAGGGTCCTGGGATCGAGCCCCACATTGGGCTCTCTGCTCTGCAGGGAGCCTGCTTCCTCCTCTCTCTCTCTGCCTGCCTCTCTGCCTTGTTGTGATTTCTCTCTGTCAAATAAATAAAATATTTAAAAAAATAAGGTAAACTTACTCTGTTTATGTGATGTACGTATCATATTGCATATAATTATAGCTCAAAAAGATATTTTCACATGCTCTATTCTAGAGATATTCTTGTTTTCATTTTCATTTTATGATCCATGATCCATCCCAAATTGATTTTGGATTATAATGTCACATAGGAATACTTTTTTTTTTTTTCCATTTGGACGTCCAAATGACCCAACACCATCTTCTGAAAAGATTTTCCGTTGTCACGGCAGAGTAAATTTTATCTATAGCACAAATAAGTGTGGGTTCCTTTTTGGATTCTGTTTTATCTCAATTCTAATTGTCTAGAGTAGCACCAATACCAAACTATATCATTTAGAATAGCTTTATTGTGACTATTGTATTTGATAGAATAATTCTTCCAACTTTATTCTTCTCCGAGACTCTCTTATTAATGCATGACCCTTTGCAATTTTAACAATATTTTGAAATCAACATGTTAAATTCTATCAATAATTTTGATGGTGGATTGATTAAATCTATATAGTTCTCTTTAAATACTACTTTATAATATTAAATCTTCCAACCCTTTGCCATGGTATATCCCACCCTTTGTGTTCTTCTGTAACTACTCAGTTTACATAATTTTCTTTTAGATGTTCTATGTAAGCTTCAGCACACTTATTCTGGCACTTGTGTTTTCATTGTACTACTAATGCTATTTTTAACTTTCTGACCATGATCTTTAACACTTCAAATTCAACTTATGTTCCAATTAACCAAATCTGTGTCCATGACTCATGAATGTTCCATAGTTTTATACTAATACTTTGTCCAATATGTGAATTAACTGAAAAAGATCATAGCTATGAGCACAAAGGCATTTGTTATAAAAGTGTTTTGTTATTTGGATTTATTGGCCTATGTCTCATCATGATGGAGGAGGAAAATGTTTCTCACAAGACATTCAGAGAGCTTTGATCACCATTACGAGGGCTCAGAAACTAAAACGATCAGCACAGTAACTCAGAAATTGAAATTATGGTAAATGTAAAGATATGGGTTCCATCACTAATGTCACAAAAGGAAATTTTCAAAAATCCATTCCCAGGAAAATTCCCACGTAGCATAACTGGGCATTTACCCGGAGGGGATTCTGTAGCTTAGTGCTGGCAGACAAGTAGCTTTCTTATCTCAAACTTAAGGTGCAGAACTGAGCTCTGCAGACCACTGGATCTCTCTTTGTTGGTAAAAAGATTCTCAGCAAACACCCAGATCCTGTTCCTTGCTTTGTCCCACATTCACCTGCTAGTAATGGTCACCAGAGGTGAACTTTGAGGGGAGTTCCAGACACAAATTGAGTAGTTGAATCTCTAACACACACACATACAGCTTCTGTCTGTTCTTCCCACATTGCATGTTCCTCAAGTCATCAAGAATCATGAGGAATTAACTGATTCTGTCAGTATCCATGGTTATATCCACTTGGACCTTGAGCATTCCTGGATTCATCTGTGGAATAGCTCAGCTGGAGTTCTCATTCCTTGATCTTGGATGCCAGTTCTCCCATTTGGCAAGTGGATCTCACAGTGTTCTGCTGAGAGAACAAAGAGCAGAGGGACACAATAAGTAAACCCTCTTCATTGAGTTCCTTCTGCAGGTTGATGATATATACCATGTTGATTGACTCGTAAATTCTGAACCACACATGCCTCCCAGGAATAAATTTCACTCGATCAAGGTAAGTGATTTTTTTAATGTGTTGTTGGATTCAATTTGTAATAGTCAGTTGAGGATTTTTGCAACTGTGTTCATCAGAATTATTGACCTGTAGTTCTCTTTTTTCATGGTGTCTTTATCTGGTTTCATATCAGGGTAATACTGGCTTCAAAGAACAAATTTGAAAGTTTTCCTTCCTTTTCTTTTTTTGGGAAAAGTTTTAGAAAAGTAGATATTAACTCTTCTTTAAATGTTTGGTAGATGAGCACTGGCTGTTAAAAGCAACTAATGAATTGCTGAACACTACATTAAAAATTAATGTACTATATGTTGACTAATTGAATGTAACAAAAAATAAAAAAATAAATGTTTGGTACAATTCACCTGTGAAGCCATATGATCTTGGACTTTTATTTTGATTACTGATTCAATTTCTTTGCTGGTAATCAGTCTGTCCAAATATTCTTCTTAAAGCTTCCTACTTCAGGTTTGGTAGGTTGTTGTTTATAGAAATTTATCTATTTCCTCTAGGTTGTCCAATTTGTTGGCAGGTAATTTTTCATTATATTCTCTTCTAATTGTTTGAATCTGTGGTGTTGGTTGTTAATTCTCTCTTTTGTGATTTTGTTTATTTGAGTTCATTCTCTCTCTCTTTTGATGAGTCAGTCCCTCTTGCTTTCAAAGCGGAATGTTAGGCTCCCCAGTGTGATAGTCTGTTTCTCTCCCTTCTCTTGGCCTGGGGGTGTCTCCCTCCGATGATGGTCTTAGCATCTTTTTAGGTCCCCACTAGGACTCTGACCTTCCTATCCTTTTCAGTGTGACCTCTTTTTTGTTGTAGTTTTGTTTGTTTTTTGTTGTTGTTGTTGTTGTTCCTACCTTTAATTGTGGATTTGTTTTGCCAGTATTTTGGTCATTTTCTGGGTATTGACACTGAGATAAGTGTTATCTAGTTGTGTCCAGGGGACAAGGTGAGCTTAGGGTCCTCACTGCACCATCTTCCCCCAAGGTACTTTTTTACCAGTTACTTCTTTAAAGTGCTCACAATGGCAACTGCCTGACCTCCACTAGATGTATAGATGCATGGATATCTTTCTTCATTCTTGATTCTGTTCCATTGTTCTAAAGCTCTGTCTTTATGCCAGTACCACAAAGTCAATTACCATGGCTTTGTTGTAAATCAGGAAATGTAAGTCCACTAAATTTGGTCTTTTTTTTTTTTTTTTAAGACTGTTTAGCTATCAGGATCCCTTCCATTTCCAAATGAATTATAGGATCTGATTGTCAGTTTCTGCAAAAAAACACAGCTAGGATTCTGAAGGGTGCTGTGTTGAATCTGTAGATCAATTTGGATAGTATTATCATATTACTAATATTAAATCTCCGAGCCATGACTATGGAATATCTTTCTATTTATTTAGGTCCTTAGATTCTTTCATCAATGTTTTGTTGTTTTTAGTGTACAAGACTTGTTGTACTTCATTTCTAAAATTTATTCCTGAGTATTCTTTTTGATACTATTCCAGATAAGAATTTTTCTTAACTTAGAGTTCAAATTATTCATCGCTAGTGTACAGAAATACCGTTAGTTTTTTATAGATCTTAAATCCTATAAACTTTATGAATTTATAACTAGATTCTGTTATGTCCCAATAATGGGTCCGTGATTAAAGGAGGGAGACTGATATAAAGCAAAGGACAAGCAAAGCTTTATTTCACGCCAAGCATCCAGAATCTAACCGAACATTCAGGGATGCACCTCTTACAAGAGAGAGCGACCCTTCTCTGTTTCACAGACTAGCTTTTAAGGGCAAAGGCCATGCAGTCAGGCCTGGCCACGCACAGGTGGCCAATGAGATTGTAACACACACAGGAATCTCCACAGTGATACTAGGTGACCAGGTGAGTTACAATTTACCCTAGCAGACATTTGAACCAGCTTATTACACCTTGATTAGGATTGGTGCCAAAAAGGCTCCCAGAGAGCTGGAGTCCCTACTCCTTGGTAGCTAAGGAGACAGTATGCAACCCCCCCCACTGATCAGATATCTCCACCTGGCCTGACCCACCCCTATATCTGGGCTTTGTTACCTGGAGCTGGTTTCTGGGACTTGTCTCCAAGTAAATCCCCTGGGGGAAGGGGAGCAGGGACAGTTTCTAAATAGGTCCTTACAGATCCTAAGTAATTCTTTTTTTTTAAAGATTTATTTATTTATTTGACAGACAGAGATCATAAGTAGGCAGAGAGAGCAGAGGAAGCAGGCTCCTCGCTGAGCTGAGAGCCCAATGGGACCATGGACCCTGGGACCATGACCCAAGCTGGAGGCAGAGGCTTTAACCCACTGAGCTACCCCAGCGCACCTAAGTAATTCATTTTTAAAGATTTAATTTATTTGGCAGGAGAGAGAAAGAGCACAGACAAGCTGGAGTAAACGCAGGCAAGGGAAAGCAGGCTTCCTGCCCAGCAAGAAGCCTGAGGCAGGACTTAATCCCAGGACCCAGGGATCACAACCAGAGCTTAAGGCAGATGCCCAACTGACAGAGACACCCAGGTGTCCTGAGTCTATGTGATTTTATCTCTAACCCTCACAACAGTGATATACAAAGGATGTTATTATTATTTTTTACAGATGTTGCTAAGAATAGGAAAGAAGAATTATGAGACTAAGGGAAATTAAGAATAAATTTTGACAAAGGTAATACATCGTAAAGACTATAAAAAAATCGACAGGTTAAAATGTACTCTAATATCATCTACTTTCTAATATGCCATGTGCCCTCCAGTGACCCTGGCTCTCCTTAACCTTAGTAATTTATTCTTAACACCACCTTATGAACAAATAATCATTTTGCCTATCGGCGCACCTCAAGTATGCCTTATCTTTTTGTTTGACTCTGTAAATCTGCAAAATATCAACCATTTGTATTTTCTAAAATGACTTAATCCTTAGTAGCATATCCTATTGTGATTCATTACTCAAGAGTAAAAACTACCTGCTATGTCATAAGAAAGACTTTTTTTTTCTTTTTACAGTAATTTAAGTCTCATTGAAAGGCTAAGATTACATTATGCTTGATAATGAGGGGAAAAAAGAGGAAAGAAATCCTTTAAAATGTTCACAGTATCTTTGATGTTATTGATTTCATTTGCTCCAGATTAAACAGAATTCTGACTACCAGGAAGTTTGTAGGACTGTGGGAGTATGGCATGCCAGAAACACCAAAAATTAATGAAAGGTCAAATTATAATCTTGATAGGAGTTACATAAAACTTCTGTTTTCTCAGTTTTTGTTTCAGGCAACCGGCTGTCTCAGACTTCGAAGTCCAGATAGTGATGTAGACTCAATATAGTGAAACCAGATTCCAAGTAATATTTTATTTCACTGGATGTCAACAGCTCTTTAAAGTAACTTCTTTTATCTGGAATCCATGTGAGAAAGATAGCCTGCCACTGCTCAGAATAACAACAAATACCCTGGCTATACCCACCTCTATGCTGTATACTGCCTAAAGTCCCTTGGAAAAGGAAATGGGCTACATTACAGTTTCAAAAATAGCCAGAGATTGAAAATCAATGCACCACAGAGCACTTTGTTTTGTCCCTTTGTCTAAAGGGCAAATGCAGACCTATCAGATTCTAGAACTGAGTGCCATATACAGGGATTTGTTTCCTGCACAAAAATCTCAAAGAAAACAGTGCATTCAAATGGTAATGAAGAGAGGGCCTGAGTGCATACAGTGGTATATTAAACTTGGAGGAGCTAATGTGCATTTTCCTGTGAATCAGCCTCCCCATAGGACTCATTAGGAATGCACATTAAAGATACAGACAAGTGTGCCATTTTTAAATCAAGTGTCTTATTTCTTACAGCACTATTAGTATTGTACGCATTCTGGTAAGTGGCATTTTTGACTGCAATTTAATTGTGCAGCCGGGAAATCTGATTCCATTTCCAAGCTGTAAAAATATCTTCCTGTGAGGGTAGAATGGGGAGAAGTGTGTGTGGGGGGAGGCGTAAAGAGAGTGGATTAGAATAGGAAGTGATCGATTACTTCCTTTTCTCTTAAAAACTAAATATGCTGGTCTTTTGAGCTCAATTCTTACTTAGAATCCATACGAATTCCCACAAAATAGCAGTCTACAAATGGTGCTGAGGAAATGACAGCTGCGACCACACCAGCAATGCTTAGGAAAAGTTGAGAGGCACTTCTGCAAGAGGGTGATTGAACCCATGGGGAGCTTCAGATGGAAAGATGTCACATACGGGGCAATCTGCATGGAGAAGAGCAGAAAAATACTCATATGATTATGATTAGACATGTAGCAGGAAAGCAAAACACAATTTAGCTTATGAAGAAACTGAAATTCAAGTGGGTCAGGCTTGAAGTTCTAAAATTCCTTGCAGGGGCACCTGGGTGACTCTGTGGGTTAAGCTTCTGCCTTTGGCTCAGATCATGATCTCAGGGTCCTGGAATTAAGCCCCACATCAGACTCTCTGCTCAGTGGGGAGCCTGCTTCTCCCTCTCTCTCTGCCTGCCTCTCTGCCTACTTGTGATCTCTGACTGTCAAATAAATAAAATAAAAATCTTTTAAAAATTCCTTGAAGAACAATATCCACTTTTTTTTTTCCAGTTCTTATTATACCATGCTTGTAAGAGGCAAACACTTAAAATCTGGTTGCATTTAATTCCAAAGTGTGTTAAAGGGAGATTAAAATTAAAAAAAAAGAAAAACGACATAAAAGACGTTTTTATCTTACAAAGATAGGTCTAAACACTGATGTCATTCCTCCAGGATTCTAGGGCAATGGCATGCTGGTCACATAGCACTACTCCAACTTCATTGTCAATATCCTCTTTCTAGAGAAGATGATAGACTCAGATAAGCATGTTGTTAGTTAATCATGAGGGTCCAAGGACACAAGTCCTGCTGGGATTTCTTTTTTTTTTTTTTAAGATTTATTTATTTGACAGATAGAGATTACAAGTAGGCAGAGAGGCAGGCAGAGAGAGAGAGAGGAGGAAGCAGGCTCCCACCCTGCTGCGATTTCTGAGGAAAGAATTTAAGGCATGGTTTCCTTCTCCAAGGGATCTGAAACAAAAGACAAGGTTTGTCTCTCTTCAGTCTGAGGAGAACAGTTCATGAGTGGTCTCAGATGACTGGGTCTTGGGATAAGAGGCAGCACATGTCTATTTATTTGTGATCATTAGAATGGCTACTCAACCGTGTAAACCTTTGGGGGCTCTGGTGGAAGCAGTGCTGAGGGCCAGAGCTGTCATCTGGGACATGGTAGCCAACCCCTTAGAAAAAGAAAGCATAGTGGGATCCTCCCCAACCATAAAAGAATGGTTAGAGTCTACAGCTTACTCAGAGCTGCAAGAAACTGCCAGGCATTCCATCACCTGCTAATTTGCCACAGGGAACAGATCATCTGTCATATGACTTTCAAAAAGAGATAAACTGAAGATACATAAAGTTGGGTTAATAGAAAACATGGTATCAGAAGGATTTAAGATATAAGAGCAACTGTGAGACACCAAATGAAATCTTGAGGAAAACTATGAAATTTGATCCAAGAGATGAATAATCTGGACAGACACATAATCACAGAATGGGCCATTAATTAAAAATCTACCTTTCAGATGACCTCACTCCAGTGTGTTTTATAGCTGATTCTACCAAATTTTAAATATTTTATCATTTCTTTCTAGGTCATAGGAAAATATGGAAAGAATTTCAATTTGCCCTATAAAGCTAACATTTTTGCTAATGATATTAAAGGAAACTTAGCCCTGGTCTCAAAGTATAAAAATAAACTTCACAATAAAAAAGTATGACAGTTGTTTTAGAGAAAAATTTTGTAACAGATTTTATTAGTCAGTATTCTCCATAAAACTAGAGCCAGTAGGATAGACAGTAATATCTATAAGAGATTTGTTATAGGAATCTGTTCAGGCAGTTATGGATGCAAGAAGGCCCACAATCTGCATCTGCAAGCTGGAAAACCAGGAAAGGTGGTGGTATAATTCAGTCCAAGTTCAAAGGCCAAAGATTCAGGCTGATGTTCTAAACCCTGGTCTGAGTCTGAATGCCCAAGAGAGTCCAAGGGCAGGGGAATATGGGTGTCTCAGTTCAAGCACAGAAAGAAGTTGCCCTTCCCCTGCCTTTTTGTTCTGTTCAGGCCCTCAACAGATTGGATGATGACCACCTGTAATCTTCTTTACTCCTCCTACCAGAAATGTCTTCTGGAGAAATCCTCAAAAACACAGGCAGAAATAATATTGTGCTAGTGTCTGGACATCCTTTAGCCTTGTCATGATGACACATAAAATGAACCATCACACATACTGAAGGGATCTTCCTAAGCAAACCCTATTTTATGACAGAAAATAATCATTTGCCAAAGCTTCTATGAAAAATGTAAAAGATAATAGATTGGGAAAAGTATTTATTCTGAATGAATATGACCAACAAAAAGGTAGTAATTTTTAAAGATTATATGTATTTATTTTAGATATGAGGAGGGGCAGAGAGAGATGGAGAGAAAGAATCTCAAACAGACTCACCACTGAACTGTGTGCCCCACAATGGGCTTGATCCCACAACCATGACATCATGACATGGCACTTAACTGAATGAGCCATCTAGTTGCCCCCAAAATAATATTTTTAATATATACAAGTTCTTCTAATTAATAAGAGTAAACTAAAAAAAAAGCAATAGAAAATTTAGTGAAGGATATTAACAGACAAGCCACAAAGGACATATAATGGTCCTTATAATTACATTATATAGTTTTATAATTCAACATATAAACATATGTTTAAACAGAAAAAGATTTTCAGAATCACTAGACATCCAAATTATGCATCATGAGGTCACCTGGGCGCCTTAATTGTTAAGTGTCTGCCTTTGGCTCAAGTCATGATTCCAGAGTCCTGGGTTCAAGCCCTGCCTGAGGGTCATAGTTTGGTGGGGAGCCTGATTCTCCCTCTTCCTCTGCCCCTGCTTGTGTTCCCTCTCTCACTGTGTCACTCTCTGTCAAATAAATAAATAAAATCTTTAAAAAATTTTGGATCATAAATGACATACACTTTTTCACTCATCAGATTAGCCGAAGTTTAAAAACTTTATGGTATCCCATGATTTTGAGGAGAAAAGGCATGTCCACCATTGATTTGCAAGTATGAATTGCAAAATTGTTTTGAAAAATAATCAATCTCTGTAAATTTAAAAGGCACCTCTTATTTAAACAAGTTATCATATACTTTGGATGTCAATTCCCTCCTCTGTCACTCATGAATAAACAAAATCATTTTTAAAAAGTCTAAAAAAATAAAAATGAAAGAATAAAAAATAGAAAAAAGAAAAACATGAGGACAAAGAAAAGAATACTTGCATATTCCTCAAGTTATCAAGAGACAGGGGTGGGGGGGAGGGTAAGGGAATACTGCAAAGGTGATTATTACATTTATTTTTAAACACTTCTACTTTTTTCTCTAAGCATTTCTATTTACAACTATGAATTTGTACTTTTTTCTTTGTGATAAAAAAGTATTATATATATAAACCTAAACATAAGTATATCTTGTGTAAGTCATATATATCACTATATCATATAATATATTGTATATACCATGCATATTATACATGAATTTTGTGCTAAATCTCTATCATTCATTTATAAATTATAGTTCTTAATCACAAAAATAAACAGTCACAAAAAAACTTACAATAAAATGTTCCTTGGACTCAACTAAAGATTTGGGAAGTATGAAGATGCCTTGATGTATCCTTTCTTGACTGCTGACAAGGCAACTTCCCACTCTGTCCGATGCGAGATGAGACTTACCCAAACTGCCTCTTCTAGTGATCTGCCTCTTGATCTTGATTTAAAACAGTTTCCCCAAAATTATACTATCGCAGCAAGGATCATATGGGTTATTTCTACAACCCAAAGATCAACTGTTTTAAAAGGACCCAGAATTTACGTAATGCAATTTACCAGGAATAATACAGTTAATAATAAGGCACGTGCTTGCAATTTGTATAAAGGAGCATAGATAGTAAAGGAACCAGGATTTATGGTCAGACCTGAATCTGGGTCAGGTTGGGCCCCTAAAGGAAGTGACAGCACCTCTGTCAACTGCCAAACTTAGAGAATAACAGTAATTCCACTGTTGGTTGCACAAATGCTTCACATTGTTGGTTTCATGTACACATTAGGGAAAAGACATCTAAGTAAAATCCCTAGTCCAGGATTTTGTGGTTGCTCAATGACTCAATACATGGTGGTTACTTTTATTATTATTAGGTCGTGACTGTACAGGTATGGGGTGATACCTTATAATGTCATCTCATCGAGGAAAAACAGATTATATTTTATTTCAGTTTTATGTTATTTTCACTTTTATTTAAAGAAATGTTGGGCAGACACATGAAAAAATGTTCATCATCACTAGCCATCAGGGAGATTCAAATTAAAACCACATTGAGATACCACCTGACACCAGTTAGAATGGCCAAAATTAGCAAGACAGGAAACAACATGTTTTGGAGAGGATGTGGATAAAGGGGAACCCTTGTCCACTGTTGGTGGGAATGCAAGTTAGTGCAGCCACTTTGGAGAACAGTGTGGAGATTCCCAAAGATATTAAGAATAGAGCTTCCCTATGACCCTGCAATTGCACTGCTGGGTATTTACCCCAAAGATACATATGTAGTGAAATGAAGGGCCATCTGTACCCCAATATTTATAGCAGCAATGGCCACCGTCTCCAAACTATGGAAAGAACCAAGATGCCCTTCAACGGACGAATGGTTAAGGATGATATTGTCTGTATACACTATGGAGTATTATGCCTTAATCAGAAAGGATGAATACCCAACTTTTGTAGCAACATGGATGGGACTGGAAGAGATTATGCTGAGTGAAATAAGTCAAGCAGTGAGAATCAATTATCATATGGTTTCACTTATTTGCAGAGAATAACAAATAGCATGGAAGATAGGGAGAGATGGAGAGGAGAAGGGAGTTGAAGGAAATTGGAGAAGGGGATGAACCATGAGAGACTATGGACTCTGAAAAACAAGCTGAGGGTTTTGAAGGGGCAGGGGTTGGGAGGTTTTGCCAGCCGGGTGGTGGGTATTGTGGAGGGCATGTATTGCATGGAGCACTGGGTGCAGTGCATAAACAATGAATTCTGGAACACTGAAAACAAATTTAAATAAATAAATAAACATAATACCATTGATTATATTCCTAAAAAAAAAAAGGAAAGAAAAAGAAAAAGAACAAGCACTTGACTTAAATAAATAAATAACAATACAAAACAAAAAACTTCACCTAATTGTTAGGCACACCATTTTTCCATGACAAATTATTGTCAGTTTGAGTAACTACAATGGACACATTTACGTATGACTTTTACCGAGACACAAGAAATAGTTCACTGATATAATATGAAATTAGTTTTTATACATATCTAACCAATATGGATGTTTCCTATCTCCTAGGCTGGTCTGAAAATGAAAACCTGTATTCCACAATAAAATGTAACACATCTGTTTCTTTTTTTTTTTTTTTGCTCTTTTAATTTATATATATTAGTGGGGTTTAGTGCCTTTTCATGTATTTATTTAGTTTTTGCTTTTTTTTTTTTTGGAAGGGGAGGTGAACCATAAGAGACTATGGACTCTGAAAAACAAACTGAGGGTTTTGAAGGGTCAGGGGTGGGAGGTTGGGGGAACAGGTGGTGGGTAATGGGGAGGGAACGTTTTGCATGGAGCACTGGGTGTTGTGCAAAAAGAATGAATACTGTTACGCTGAAAAAATAAATAAAATGGAAAAAAAATTAAAAAAAAAAACATCTGTTTCTTATGTGCATGGGGTCTTTATTCATTATTTTAACAGACTTGTGTGTTTGCCTGAGTTGTCATTAACGTTTTGCCTCATTCCCGGTGGCAGTTCCTTCCAAGTGCTGAAAGTGACCTACCCAAATGAGGGTGTTCTCTCAATCTTTTTCATTTGATCCATAACATTTTTATTAGTTTCCTATTACTGCTGTAGCAAATCACCACAAAATTAACAACTTACGGTTTTGTAGGTCAGACATTTGGTGAGGGTCTCATTAGACTACAATAAAGGTACTGGAAGGACTGTGTCCCTTTCTGGAGCCTCTAGGGGAGGACCGTTTTCCTTGCTCATACAGGTTATTGGCAGAATTCAGTTCCTGTAGTTGCAGGACTGAGATCTCTGTCTCCTTCCTGGAAAGCAGCTGAAGGCATTTTGCAACCTCTGTAGGACACCCACATTCCTTGGCTCATTGTCCCCTCCTCCTTCTTTAAATGCAACACTCTCACATTTTGAATTCTTCCCTCTTCTTCCATTACATCCCTCAATGCCCAAGCCAGATAATATTGGGTCCATCTGGATCATTAAGGATAAGGTCCCCATGCATCTCTAGGTGCATCCTCTTAATCACATTTTCAAAATTCCTTTTACCATGGGAGGTAACATATTCACAGATTCCTGAAAACAGAATGTGGACATATTTGAGAAGACCATTATTCAGTCTGCCACACTACTGCAAGAAACTCTGTGGTCGACAGACTGGGCATCCTACTACTGTAGCACATTCAGGCTTTCTCCTCTCCTCCTCACTGTTATGCAGAGAAAGTCATGGCACAATGCACAAGGACTATCATTTTCACTTGCACTGGATTTTCAGCCTCTCAGATTTGGTGGATACGCAAATGGTGTCACTTAATAAAGACCAGTCTTTGCCACCATCCAGTTGCAGATTCTCCACAAAGGACCCAAGGCTATATTTATATTTTCTAATATGCATATTCAATACCTTCAGAACACACCCTTTTTAAGAACCATAAAATGCAAAAAACATGAGAGAAGCTAGCAATAACTTGGTTTAGACTACTTCCAGGGAAGGTGCTTCAAAAATGTTTTCAATTAGGACCAAAAAAAAATTATAATGCCTAGATGAACTTTAAAAAATAAAAAGTGGGAAAGAAAAGATTCCTCTTTAAATGTAAATGAATTTAAATATAATAATTTCTTAACTGAGCTACTACTTGAATCGCTATCAAAATCATCTCCAGGGTCCCTGGGTGGCTCAGTGGGTTAAGCCTCTGCCGTCAGCTCAGGGACCTGGGATGGACTCCCACATCAGGCTCTCTGCTTAGCTGGGAGCCTGCATCCTCCTCTCTCTCTGCCTGTCTCTTTGCCTACTTGTGATCTCTCTCTGTGTGTCAAATGAATAAATAAAATCTTTAAAAAAATCATCTCCAAATATTTGGCTTTTGTATTGGAAAAATAAAGCTAACATATCCATTATCATGGCTGAAAACTTTCTAGATGCAAATAAAAATGAATGTTAAAATTCAGTACATTTAAAGAAAATGGTTTCTAGTATGAATTCATCTAACAATTTTAAATATCTATGCCCCTAACGTGGGAGCAGCCAACTATATCAACCAATTAATAACAAAATCAAAGAAACACATCAATAATAATACAATAATAGTAGGGGACTTTAACACTCCCCTCACTGAAATGGACAGATCATCCAAGCAAAAGATCAACAAGGAAATAAAGGCCTTAAATGACACACTGGACCAGATGGACATCACAGATATATTCAGAACATTTCATCCCAAAGCAACAGAATACACATTCTTCTCTACTGCACATGGAACCTTCTCCAGAATAGATCACATCCTGGGTCACAAATCAGGTCTCAACCGGTATCAAAAGATTAGGATCATTCCCTGCATATTTTCAGACCACAATGCTCTGATGCTAGAACTCAATCACAAGACGAAAGCTGGAAAGAACCCAAATACATGGAGACTAAACAGCATCCTTCTAAAGAATGAATGGGCTAACCAGGAAATTAAAGAAGAATTGAAAAAATTCATGGAAACAAATGATAATGAAAACACAACAGTTCAAAATCTGTGGGACACAGCAAAGGCAGTCCTGAGAGGAAAATATATAGCGGTACAAGCCTTTCTCAAGAAACAAGAAAGGTCTCAAGTACACAACCTAACCCTACGCGTAAAGGAGCTGGAGAAAGAACAAGAAAGAAACCCTAAACCCAGCAGGAGAAGAGAAATCATAAAGATCAGAGCAGAAATCAATGAAATAGAAACCAAAAAAACAATAGAAAAAATCAATGAAACTAGGAGCTGGTTCTTTGAAAGAATCAATAGGATTGATAAACCCCTGGCCAGACTCATCAAAAAGAAAAGAGAAAGGACCCAAATCAATAAAATCATGAATGAAAGAGGAGAGATCACAACTAACACCAAAGAAATACAGACAATTATAAGAACATACTATGAGCAACTCTACGCCAACAAATTGGACAATCTGGAAGAAATGGATGCATTCCTAGAGACATATAAACTACCACAACTGAACCAGGAAGAAATAGAAAACCTGAACAGGCCCATAACCAGTAAGGAGATTGAAACAGTCATCAAAAATCTCCAAACAAACAAAAGCCCAGGGCCAGATGGCTTCCCAGGGGAATTCTACCAAACATTTAAAGAAGAACTCATTCCTATTCTCCTGAAACTGTTCCAAAAAATAGAAATGGAAGGAAAACTTCCAAACTCATTCTATGAGGCCAGCATCACCTTGATCCCAAAACCAGACAAGGATCCCACCAAAAAAGAGAATTCATTTACTTTTGAATAATCTGCACAAGACTAAAGGCATGTCAAAAAGGCCAATACCTCATCTTCATGGTTATGACCCCATTTTCTTAGTGCCAGTGTCTTTGCCCATATCTGCTCCTTATGGACTATTTGTGATATAGCTTGCAAACCTGGGAAGTGTATTTAAAATACAATGTTCATGGGGAACCTGGATGGCTCAGTCCATTGAACATTTGCCTTCCAATCTGGTCATGATAACAGGGTCCTGGTATCAAACCCCCATCAGGCTCTCTGCTCAGTGGGCAACCTGCTTCTCCCTCTCCCTTTGCCTGCCACTCTTCCTGCTTATATGTGTGCTCTCACTCTCTCTGTGTCAAATGAATAAAATATTCAAAAAATAAAGATTTAATTTAATTTAATTTAATAATATAGGATGTTCCTATACTTGTCCAAGGTTGGCCATCCATCAAGGTTATCTCCCTTCCTTCACTTTTGTTTTCTCTCTACCACTTACGATTCAATATTCCATATAAAAGGCCCATTTATTGGTGCATAAATAAGTGATTATACTCCATTTGAAATGATTATACTCCAAACATATAACAACAGCCATGAGGCTCCTTGCCCTTTGATGCACTATCAAACAGTATGAGTTTTACAGTCTAGAATGTTATATGATGATGACATCATAGGTCCGAGGCAAGGAATATGACATTTAGTATGAATGAATCATTATTCTTAGAAGTCTTTATTTGAATTCTTCTCTTTCCTTCTCACTTGAGGGTGTGTTGCGGAGTAGTGGTGTTTATCTGATTTATCTTACTGTCTGCACATCTTCTGTTGCTCAATTCAATTTTCTTCCCCTAGGGTCAACTGAACTATAACAGCAAAGACCTAGGTGATGACAGGACAATTCTGAGTAACAACACCCACAAGAATGTGAGTGAGCATGTGTTCTGCAGAAACCAAACTCTTAGACTAATGTCCCTGCCTGACCACTTTCAGTGGGCACATCATGTCATCTCTGCAAAAGAATGCACGTTTGAAATAAATAAACAAACAAAAAGCAGAATCAGACTCATAAATATAAAGAACAAACTGATGGTTGCTAGAAGGAAGAGGGCAGGGGGACAGGTAAAAATCTGTGAAGATGAAAGGGAGAAATGGGCTTCCAATTATAAAATGAATAAGTTATGGAATAAAAGGCACTGTATAGGGAATACAGGCTATATTGTAATGGCATGGTTTGGTGACAGTACCTACACTTGTGGCAAGCACAGTATAACATACAGAGAAGCTGAATCACTATGTTGTATACCTGAAACTAACATAACATTGTGTATCAACTATACTCAGTTAAAAATAAGGCACATCAGTATACTTAGAATGGTAATGTTCTGCCTCAGATAAGTTTATTAACTACCACCAAACCAAACTCAAATATCATGGTGGAGCTCAGAAGACATCCATTTCCTTCTTACATGAGCTGATGGCCCGTGGCCTGGAGTCTGTCCCTAAATTCTCAGTCCCAACTACTTAACTGTATAATGAACATTCTCTGGTAGAAGATCGGTAAGCTTCCTTCCATCTAGAAATCCCTATAATTTTAGTCATTAGAACAGAATAACCATTCTCTAATGAAATAAAACATGCTTGGAATGCAAAGGCACAAAGAACTGTAACCTAATCCTGGAAGAAGTTATTTTTTCCTTGTGGTATCTTGAGGTCCAGTCCACATCCATTCTCAAGAGCAAAGATAATGGCTGATGAGGAATGTCCTATTTCATACTATAATTCATTCTAATGATAAAGGAAGACTTGAGAGCAAACTGTGTGTCGCTTCCCATACAGCCACAGGAATGAATAATTAACTCGCTTCAACCACCATTTGTGGAACTCCAACCATGTGCCATGATGCATTGGTTGGTTTAACCACCATGAGAAATAAGGAAACAGTTCTAACACTAATATGATCAGGACAAATGAAAAAATATTCTTTAAATACTCCATCCAATACAATATGATCAGGGTGATAATAAGTGGTGGTATAAACAGAATAATGATTAACTCTAATTTATATTGACACAAGGCCTGCATGTCCAAGAAAAAACTATATATGTGCCATAACTATGCAGTCAGAGAAGATAAAAGCAATTGTCTCTGAAAAGCTGACACTGAAACAGGACTTCAGTTTTTGTGCTAAATAAAGACATCAGTTTGTCCACTCTTCACACTTATGGTAAAATCAGGATGCAATGTTAAAGGAAATAACTGGTAATGATCCTGGAACAAAGCTGCATGATGCAAGTGCTCCACTGGGTAGAAACAGACAAGGAGCAAGTTTGAGGGTTCTGTGCAATGAAGGTCATTTTCCAGTCCATTCAGCAGAATCAATACAGTGCCTTGGACTTGCAATAGGTTTCATAAGTCATACATTGACTGGGCCATGTATCAACCTCCGCCCTGCATAGGTTTCAATGCCCCTCATCGACAAGCATTGCTGAATAAAAATGTGTGATCAGAATCTACAATCAGAGTGGAATAGTGCCCACACATAGACTGGCTGAGAAACCGAATGGACAACCAACAGCAAAAAGTACCATCATTTTCAGGAGACTATGTTAATTCTGAAACTGATTTCCAAAGTCAAAATTGAAACTGCCATCAGAGGCTACCTCTGAAATTCCATTTCATGGAAGACGTTTGTCTCAATTAAAATAGCATTCTGTCCAAGTTAGAAAGGTCCAGAGAATCATGCCAATGTCTGGCATTCTTTCTGATATGGTTTTCTCATGGGAAAAAATACTTGACAAAATAGAATAAGAAACAGACAAGTGGAACTGTAAGCACCAGGAAACATCATTCATTCCTCCAGGCACTCTTGCAGGTGCTAACAGTGAGCAAAAGTTAAAAATCCCTGCTTCCTAGAGCTCATACTCCACCAAGAGGAGACAGAAAATAAAGAAATAAATAAGCATGTCATACATAGTATATGGGAAAATGATAAGCACAATGGAAAAACCAAAACAGTAAAGGCAGGGAAGTAATCTGGGGGGAGTAGGGCTGCATCAGAGCAATCCATGTTGCAATCAGCTACAAAATATGATATCAAAGCACAATTTTCGGATGCCACCACTCTCAGTAACACCATCAATGTTCACTGTCCAGGCAAAGGGAAGAAAATCCCTGGGATTCACTCAAATTCAGTTTATAGTTTGACCTCCAAGGTGGCAACCCAAAACTATGCAAAGCAGACATTTCCCAGGCCCTTGTCTCCATCTGGAAATTTATTTGATGGGCCAGAAAAATAAAACTCTCACTGTAATAATAGCTAATAATTATATAACATTTTCTGTGATTATCCAGGCACATTCTAAGAGTTTACAAGTGTTGAGTGATTCAGTGGCTCACGTCACTTCAATAAACTATATTAATTATCAACCCGTTTTCCAAAAGAAGAAGACCAAGACATTGAGGTTCACATGAAACGTGGACTTGGGATTCCACACCAGATGTTGCAGCTCCAGAACTTAACTACGGCTGTACAGAGTCATGGGCCTGCGGCTAACAATCTTCCCATTATCTCCACGTGGACAGTAAATGGGCAACATGAACTTATTGTGCTTAAAGTAAAACTTCGGATATTTAATACATCTTCCCTCCCTACCTTTTCCACCTCTGCACACCTGCTCCTCACTCAGGCTCCCAGGACTGTCTTTATAAATTGCATACCCTTCACACAGCTGCTCAGGTCCAAAACATAAGCTCTGATTTATCTGTCTCTCTCACAGCCTTCATCTGATATGTCTGAAAATCCTGCAAAATATTTCTCATATCCCGCAATCTCCAGTCACTTCTAGACTGCTGTCAGGTATCACCCACAAGACAGAACAGCCTTCTGGCTAGACTCTCTACTTCCCTCTTGCTGCCAAGAGTCAATTCTCCCTCTTCCAAGTATGAGAGATCTTTCAAAATGCAAATTAGATCATATCATCCCCTTGTTCAAGTCAATCTGACAATTTCTCTATGAGTCAGGGCTCTCCAGAGAAACAACAATAGGATGGAAAGAGACACAGAGAGACAACAAGAGACAGAGAGACAGAGATTTATTTATTTCAAGAAATTGGCAGGATGCCTGGGTGGTTCAGTTGGTTAAGCCTCTGCCTTTGGTTCATGTCATGATCCCAGGGTCCTAGGATCAAGCACCACGTTGGGCTCTGTGCTTGGATGGAAGCCTCCTTCTGTCTGTCACTCTGCCTGCTTGTTCTCCTTTCCATCACTCTCTCTCTCTTTCTGTCAGATAAATAAATAAAATCATGCGGAGTGGGAGGAAGGTAAGAAAGAAGTTGACTAATGCATTTTTGGATACTGGCAAGTTCAAAATCTGAAGAGTGGGCCAGCAGCCTAAAAATACCAGCTAGAGGTAATGTAGTAGTCTGCTGTCTCTAGACTGAAAGCTCAGGAAGAATTACTGTGTTTCAGGCTAGAGAAAGAATTCCCTCCTCTTCATTCTTTTCTCTTGAGGCCTTCAACTGATTAGATGAGGCCTGCCTACAGAAAGGAGGGTAATCTGCTTTACCTAAAGTCTACTGATTTAAATGTTCATCATATTTTAAAAAGCACCTTCATAGCAACGTCTATACTGGTGTTTGTCCAAACAATAGGGCACTGTAGACTTGTGAAGTTCACACATAAAATTAACAATGACAGCTTCAAAAATTCAGAACAAAAACCTATGGCCTATAGGTCTCTTTCTACATTTCTGCTCTCCCCTTATCCTTTCTTTGAACCACTTGGGCTTCTTGTTCTGGGTATGTGACATGCTTCTTCCTATCTGCAAAAATGCCATTTCTTTGTTTTTCCTGTTCTTTGTATCTAGAATGTTCTTCCTCCAGGACTCCATATGCCTTCATCCTTTACTTAATTTAGGTTTGTCTCCAATGTCACCTCAGGGAGGCCTTCCTGAGATATCTCCAACAGACCAGTACCCCTTAGTAACCTCTAAGCCCTTTGTTTGCCATCATAGTACTTCCCAGTGTCTATAAGCATACTGTGTGTTTGTTTACTGTCCCCCTTTGCCCCACCTAAATTTTTTTAAGTATTTTATTTATGTATTTGAGAGAGTGATCAAGAGAGAGAACATGAGCACAGGCAGAGGGAGAGGGAGAGGGAGAGGGAGAAGCAGACTCCTGCTGAGCAGGGAGCCTGATGTGAGGCTTGATGCCAGGGCCCAGGGATCATGACCTGAGCCCAAAGCAGATGCCCAACCAACTGAGCCACCTAGGTGCCCCCAAGATGTTTTATTTAAACATTTAAAGCTCTAGTTTTATTCACTGTAAGATTGAATACTGTCTGCCACATTGCTTGTTCTCAATAAATGAAGCTCAATAAATGAAGGACACTATAAAAGTAACTTTTTAAATTACTTTGGCAGAAAGAACTATGGAAATTTTAAGAAACATTAATATCAGTTTTCAAATATTTATGATGTGAATGAAACTATAATGGTATAATTTTTTTGCTGTATTTTTTATTCCATTCCACATTCTGTTTTGCTGTAGTGGTTGTTTTTTGTGTTCATCTAAGGTTCTTACCAACCTTCCATGCTTCTGATTTTTTTTTTAAATTTTCTTTATTTATTTGTGAGAAAGAGAGAGAGACCATGAATGAGATGAAGGGCAAAGGGAGAAGCAAACACCCTGGCAAGCAGGAGTCCAATATGGAACTCAATGCCAGGACTCCAGGATCATGACCTGAGGCAAAGGCAGATGCTTAACCAACAGAGACACCCAGGCACCCGGTGGTTTTTTTTTTTTGTTTGTTTGTTTGTTTGTTTGTTTGTTTTAAGGTCACGACTCTTAATGTTCTTTCCTTCCTAGTACATTACACTTGGATCAACTGGCCCCATCAAAGCACACTACAGTGAATTACCATCATTTTTTAAAAAATCATACAACATGGGGCCACCTGAGTGGTTCAGTTGGCTAAGCCTCTGACTGGTTCAGGTCATGATCTCAGGATCCTGAGACTGAGCCCTCCATCAGGCTCCCTGGTCAGAGGGGAGTCTGCTTCTCCCTCTCTCTCTGCCCCTCCCTGACTCATGATCTCTCTCTCTCTCTCTCAAATAAATAAAAAAATATTTAAAAATATATATATAACTCTATGTTGTACAGGTCTCCAGAGCTTATTCATCTTGTGTAACTGTAACTTTGGAAGCTATATTAACCATAAAATGTTGTGCACTTAAAGTCATGTTAATAGGGTAGATCTCATGCTAAAAATCTTCTTACCACAAAGAGTTCTGCCCTACTTGTTCCCTATGCTCTTTTCAGAAGGAGGTGTCACTAACTAGAGCAGATTTCCAATGTCTCCATTTGTATTCTCCTGTGTTATATCACTTTCGGGTAGCCAGCTTATCTTCTGCCCCAACATTCCATTTATCTTCAGTTATTTCCTCAGAAGACTCCACTTTCCACACCTAATTCTCTGCTTGTGGAGATCCAGATAAATCTTCCACCTCAGGATGAATTTGTGTCTGTTCAGAATGGCTTCATAGATATCCAGCTAAATTTGAGGCCAGATTAAACGACCTCCCTACTCAGCTGCCCTCTTGCCCAAGAAACAATGTTTTCTAATAAAAGTCCTCTGGAAATGTCCACATTGTACATAGACTGAGCATAGGGTGATTTTTTTTCCTTTTGGATTTTCTTTTCAATTTAAGATTTTTTTGTCTTCAAAACGTTTTATAATTACTATATAATAAACATTTCATTACATTATTATTTTTCCCAAAACAACATGATTTCTTAAAAGTTTTTATTTATTTTTTAAATTTATTTTTTTTTCTGTACCAATGAAATAAACATATTTTATTTTTAGAAGTTTTAAAAGGGCAGGTAGGTGCCTAGAAACCAGTGTCAGAGAGCTTGATAAAAGAGAAAGTTCAAAGCTGAATGAATGAATGATTAACAAATCTCTTACCATTGCTGGTATTTTAAGCTTTGAGTCTTTTTTTTTTCACTTTTTTTAAAATTTCTTTTCAGTGTAACAGTATTCATTGTTTTTGCACCAAACCCAGTGCTCCATGAAGTACAGCCCTCCCTATTACCCACCACCTGGTTCCCCAAGCTCCCAACCCCCACCGCTTCAAAACCCTCAGATTGTTTTTCAGAGTCCATAGACTCTCATGGTTCATAGCCCCTTCCAGTTTCCCTTAACTCCCTTCTCCTCTACATATTCCCATAACCTCCATGTTCTTTGTTATGCTCCACAAATAAGTGAAACCATATGATACTTGACTCTCTCTCCTTGAATTATTTCACTCAGCATAATCTCTTCCAGTGCCATCCATGTTGCTACAAAAGTTGGGTATTTCCATAGTCTGGCTATTGTAGACATTGCTGCTATAAACATTCGGGTACACGTGCCCCTTCGGATCACTATGTTTGTATCTTTAGGGTAAATACCCAGTAGTGCAATTGCTGGGTCATAGGGTAGTTCTATTTTCAACATTTTGAGGAACCTCCATGTTGTTTTCCAGAGTGGTTGCACCAGCTTGCATTCCCACCAACAGTGGAGGAGGGTTCCCCTTTCTCCACATCCTCGCCAGCATCTGTCATTTCCTGACTTGTTAATTTTAGCCATTCTGACTGGTGTGAGGTGATATCTCATTGTGGTTTTGATTTGTATTTCCCTGATGCCGAGTGACGTGGAGCACTTTTTCATGTGTCTGTTGGCCATCTGGATGTCTTCTTTGCAGAAATGTCTGTTCATGTCCTCTGCCCATTTCTTGATTGGATTGTTTGTTCTTTGGGTGTTGAGTTTGCTAAGTTCCTTATAGATTTTGGATACTAGTCCTTTATCTGATATGTCGTTTGCAAATATCTTGAATGGATAAAGAAGATGTGGTATATATACACAATGGAATACTATGCAGCCATCAAAAGAAATGAAATCATGCCATTTGCGACGACGTGGATGGAACTAGAGCGTATCATGCTTAGTGAAATAAGTCAATCGGAGAAAGACAACTATCATATGATCTCCCTGATATGAGGACATGGAGAAGCAACATGGGGGGGTAGGGGGATAGGAGAAGAGTAAATGAAACAAGATGGAATTGGGAGGGAGACAAACCATAAATGACTCTTAATCTCACAAAACAAACTGGGGGTTGCTGGGGGGAGGTGGGATTGGGAGAGGGGGAGCGGGCTATGGACATTGGGGAGGCGAGGCGAACCATAAGAGACTATGGACTCTGAAAAACAACCTGAGGGTTTTGAAGGGTCAGGGGTGGGAGGTTGGGGCAACCTGAGGGTTTTGAAGGGTCAGGGGTGGGAGGTTGGGGGAACAGGTGGTGGGTAATGGGGAGGGCACGTTTTGCATGGAGCACTGGGTGTTGTGCAAAAAGAATGAATACTGTTACACTGAAAAAATAAATAAAATGGAAAAAAAAAAGTTGGGTATTCATCCTTTCTGATGGAGGCATAATACTCCATAGTGTATATGGACCAGATCTTCCTTATCCATTTGTCCGTTGAAGGGCATCTTGGTTCTTTCCACAGTTTGGCGACTGTGGCTATTGCTGCAATAAACATTGGGGTACAGATGGCTCTTCCTTTCACTACATCTGTATCTTTGGGGTAAATACCCAGCAGTGCAATTGCAGGGTCATAAGGAAGCTCTATTTGTAATTTCTTGAGGAATCTCCACACTGTTCTCCAAAGTGGCTGCACCAACTTGTATCACAATGAACAAAGAAATTAATAATGAAACCAAAACATAAAAATAAAAACTAACAAAGTCTCTACCACTTGGAAACTTAAAGACTCAGTTCATATTCAAAGAAGAAATAAAAACTAAATTTTTGCTATAACTACAAAACAGCAGTAATTAAAAGGATGCCTAGAAGAACCTATGGGTTACATCTAAAGCAGAGCTCAAGGAAAAATGCACAGTCCTATATGTATATTATAAACAGAAAAGTTAAAAATACATGTATATTTACATGTAGACCATCTTTCATTACATGCAGATTTTACATGTAGATTATTGAATGATTGAAAATAGAAATTTTAGAAAAAAATAGAAAATAGATAAGAAAAGAAAGCCAAGAATAATGGGAGAATTAGTAAGCATAAACTGAAAACAAACAGAAAAGTGAAAATGATAGTAATGATAAGTCCAAGAATTTCAGTACATATATACAGGCATACAGACACCTACTATTACCTAGTCTAATTTCAACAAACAAGAAAGCACAAATAAACAATCTATGAAATTATAAGGGGAGGAACTTTAGGAATCCTAAGCCTGAACTTAATGTGACTTTAATAATCTGAAGAAATCATTTTCTTCAAAATATAAACTGCCAAAACTTATATAAGAAGTGGAAATTCAAATCAATTACTCTAGAGGAAATACAAAAAATTGATACTGTTGACGGCTCCCTAAATCAGTGAGTTTAGATGATTTGACAAGGGAATTGTATCATTCCTTTAAGAAACAGATAATGCCACTGTACTTTCAAACTATTCTACATCAGGGAAGGATAAAGAAGACTTTCAGTCCTCTGCTTTAAACTACTGTAACATTGATTCACAACAACAACAAAGATTACATTAATAAAGAAAATACAATTCATGAATGTCAATGCAAAATCCTTAAGAAAATATTAAAAGAACACTATACAACAAGCCGGTCACCTTAACCTCAAAATGCAAGAGTGGATAAAATTTATTGAGTTGATTAATGTAAATCATCATTGAGGAACTTCTGGGGGAGATGACAGAGTAGGACGATCCTAAGCTCACCTTCTCCCATGCACACAACTAGATTACAGCCACATTAGTGTAAAAAACCTAGAAAATGACTGGAAGACTGGAAGAACACAATCTCCACAGATAAATGTAGAGAATAGGCCAAGTAAACAAGGGTAGGAGGTGTGAGGACACACCTGGGAGCCAAACAGACCCATAGGACTGCTCATGTAAGGGCAGGGCATGGTGGTAAGGAGAGGGGAGAGGTACAGATCCCCACATGTAGCTCACAAATGTAGGGTACCCACACGGGGAAAACGAATCCCCATAACATTTGGCTTTGAGAATTGGAGGGGCCTGGCTACCTGAGTTCTTACAATCAGTGGTGTTTTGCAACTGGAACTTTAAAATTCAGTTGGTGCTTGGCTTTGGGAGAGTGGGAGAGAAAGAGGAAAATGAGTTTTCACCCTTAAAGAGACAGCATAACAGCAGACCATGCAGAGATAGGGGAACCTAGATCCCTGGATACCTGCAGAGATAGACCCAGCCTAGGTCCAGGGACACTTGCCTCCCGTGAGGGGCTGGGAGCCTGGCCAGACTGCAATCCTGAAACGCGCGCCTCCCACACCCTCCCCTGGGAGAGGTGCTCATAGGTGCTAGCCTGGAGCTCTGGCATCTGGAAAAACCAGACATTACCAGCCCAGGACAGCGGGAAAATCTCTGTGTGCGATCTCTGCTTGGAACCTCTCTGGCGGTCTGGAGCTGCCAAGACAGCCTACGCTGTCCTGGTATTGGGTACAACGAAGAAACTCCTGCATCCCCAGGGACAGTGACTCAGAACCGACTCTGCCAGCAGCTCTGCAGAGCATTCTGAGGCTTCTCTCTGAGAGGGAGGTCGGGGTGCAGTTTGCTCTCCTCTAAACCTCCAAAAACCATCAAAAGCTGTCAAGGCAAGAGAAAACAGATGAAAGAACATAAAAACCTCCAGAGAAGAAAAAGCCTGAAAAAAACAGTTTCCTCAGAGCCCACCCCCTTGAGTGGAGCGGAAGGACCTAACTCAGGGAACATCATTGTCTGAAAACCCACGTGGCAGGCCCCTCCCCCAGAAAACCAACCAGGAAGGAAGAAAAAAAGAAAAGAAGAAGACTACAGGAGAACAACCACCACTACTTCATAAATACAACTTTTATTTTTAACTCCTTACCAATATTCTGGTTCTTTTTTTTAATACATACAGATAATTTTTAACCTATTTACCATCACACTGAGATGTCCAGTACATCAAATTCCTTAATAACCTTCTAACCTGAAATTTTGATACATACACCCGTGTTTTTCTTTTGCTTTTCTATTTTTTTAAATTTTAACACAGTTTAGTCTAGTTTCTTCTCTTTTAATTTTTATTTTCTAATACACATATAGATTTAAACATCAAGGTAATCCCCTTTCCCCAATCAATGTTACCCCTATAGGCAAACCAGTTTCTAATCCCCCTGTAACTTAGGAAAGTTGAGTCCCTTAACAAAAACATCAAGATACATCCAGGAAGAATCAAAATAACCTTCCTCACCCACACTGAGAATTTAAAACCACTCTCCCAATTTTTCCTTCTGCCAGTGTTTCTGTGAATTTGTGTTTGTCCTGATAGTATATAAATCTTATACTTGGGGTTCTTTCTGATGAGGTTCTTCCCTTTTTTTGCTTATATATATATTTTTTTCTCTTGTCATATACTTTTATCAGTCTTTTGTTTGTCTGTTTTTGTTTGTATAATTCATAAATCTTACCTTGGGGCCCATTTGGGCTGAGCCTTCTCTTTTATCTTCCCTTTCCGCCCCCCCCGTCTCTCTCTCTCTCTCTCTTTTTTTGCCTTTTCTCTTTTCCATTTTTTTTTCTTTTTTCTTCTCTATTTCTTTTTCACTTCCTTTTTCTCTCAATTGGGTGTGGAACCCTGATTGCACAGAAGTGTTCTATAGTGGACCTTGACTGCACCACAATCAATATATCCAGCTGCATCTGTTCAGTCATCTCTTACCAAAATGACTAGGAGGAGGAATACCCAACAGAAGGAAAATGCAGAGGATGGACCTTCTGCAACAGAGCTAATGGCTATCGACAAAGACAATATGTCAGAAAAGGAATTCAGACTAACAATTATCCAGGCAATAGCTAGGTTGGAGAAACCCATGGATGACCAAACAGAATTGATTAGGGCAGAACTGAAAGCCAACAGGGATGATGTTCAAAATGGTCTCAATGTGTTCCAATCTAATCTAAATTCTCTAAAAGCTAGGGTAACTGAGACAGAAGATAGAATTAGTGATCTGGAGGACAAACAGATAGAGAGAAAGGATCAGGTGGAAGCCTGGAACAAACAGTTCAGAAGCCACGGAAACAGAATCAGGGAAATAAATGATACCATGAAACATTCCAACGTCAGAATTATTGGAACCCCTGAAGGGAGGAAAAAGAAAGAAGTCTAGAAGATATAGTGGAAGAAGTTGTCTATGAAAATTTTCCCAATCTCACAAATGGAAACAACATTCATGTACTAGAGGCAGAGAGATTTCCCCCCAAGATTTTAGATTCTCAAAGTCCTCACGACACCTTATAGTTAATATGAGGAATTATGTATCAAGACAGACCCTCTTAAAAGCAGCTAGGGCAAAGAAGCTCCTTACATACAGAGGAAAGCCCATTAGAATAACATCAGACCTGTCCACAGAGACCTGGCTAGCCAGGAAGGGCTGGCAAAATATATTCAGAGTACTAAATGAGAAGAACATACAGTCAAGAATACTCTATCCAGCAAGACTGACATTCAAAATGGATGGAGAGAGAAAGAGTTTCCAAGACTGGCAAGGCTTAAAAGACTATGCAACCACCAAGCCAACACTGAAGAAAATACTAAGGGGGGGCCTTTAAAAGAGAAAAAATCCTAAGAATATCATTGAACAGAAATATAGAAACAATCTACAGACAGAAAGACTTCAAAGGTAACATGATGTCAATAGAAACCTATCTCTCAATATCTCTCAAAATGTGAATGGCCTAAATGCACCCATAAAATGACATAGGATTGCAGATTGGAAAAAACGACAGGACCCATCCATATGTTGTCTACAAGAGACCCATTTTGAACCTAAGGATACACCCAGACTAAAAGTGAAGGGATGGAGAAGCACCTTTCATGCCAATGGACCTCAAAAGAAGTCCGGGGTAGCAATTCTTTTATCAGATAAATTAGATTTTAAACTAAAGACTGTAGTCAGAGATATAGAAGGACACTACATCATTCTTAAAGGGACTATCCACCAAGATGATCTAACAATTGTAAATATCTATGCCCCAATATGAGAGCAGTCAATTACATAAGAAAACTATTAGTCAAGATAAAGAGTCATATTGATATGAATATATTAATAATAGGAGATCTTAATATGCCTCTCTCAGGAATGGACAGATCATCGAAGCAGAAAATTAATAAGTATTAAGAGCATTGAATGAAACATTGGACCAGATGGACCTCTAGACATATACAGAACATTCTACCCTGAAACAACAGAATACACATTCTTCTCAATTGCACATGGAACCTTCTCCAGAATAGACCACATACTGGGTCACAAAGCAGGACTCAAACAATACCAAAAGACTGACATTATTCCCTGCATATTCTCAGATCACAATGCTTTGAAACTGGAACTCAATCAGAAGGAAAAGTTCAGGAGGAACTCAAACACCTGTAGCTAAAGACCACCTTGCTGAAGAATGCTTGGATCAACCAGGAGATCAAAGATGAACTTAAACAATTCATGGAAACCAATGAGAATGAAGACACTTTGGTCCAAAACATATGGGATACAAAAAAAAGGTAGTCCTAAGGGGGAAATACATAGCCATCCAAGCCTCCCTCAAAAACATTGAAAAATCCAGAATACACCAGCTGTCTCTACACCTTAAAGAACTGGAGAATCAACAACAAATCAAACCAACTCCCCATGCAAGAAGGGAAATAATCAAGAATAGAGCAGAGATCAATGAGGTAGAAATGAGAGATACAGTAGAACGTATGAATGAAACTAGAAGCTGTTTTTTTGAAAGAATCAATAAGATCGATAAACCATTGGCCACACTAATCCAAAAGAAAAAAGAGAAGGCCCAAATTCATAAAATTATGAATGAAATGGGAGAGATCACAACTAACACCAAAGAAATAGAAACAATCATCAGAAATTATTACCAACAGTTTTATGCCAATAAGCTAAGCAACCTAGATGAAGTGGATGCACTCCTGGAAAACTATACACTCCCAAAATTGAACCAGGATGCAATTGACAACCTGAATAGATCAATATCTAGTAATGAGATTGAAGCAGTGACCAAAAACCTGCCAAAAAACAAGAGGCCAGGACCTGATGGATTTCCTGGGGAATTCTACCAAACTTTCAAAGAAGAAATAACACCAATTCTCCTGAAGCTTTTCCACAAAATAGAAGCAGAACGAAAACATCCAGATTCGTTTTATGCAGCCAGCACTACCCTGATCCCCAAACCAGGCAAAGATCCTACCAAAAAGGAGAATTTCAGACCAATATCACTGATGAATATGGATGCTAAGATTCTCCACAAGATCCTAGCAAACAGGATCCAGCAGCACATTAAAAAGATTATCCACCATGACCTGGTGGGATTCATTCCTGGGTTACAAGGTTGGTTCAACATTTGCAAATCAATCAATGTGATAGAACAAATCAATAAGGGAAGAGAGAAGAACCACATGGTCCTCTCAATTGATGCAGAAAAAGCATTTGACAAAATCCAGCATCCATTCCTGATGAAAACGCTTCAAAGTATAGGGATAGGGGGAACATTCCTGAACTTCATAAAATCTATCTATGAAAAAACCCACAGCAAATATCATCCTCAATGGGAAAAAGCTTGCAGCCTTCCTGTTGAGATCAGGAACACGACAAGGATGCCTACTCTCACCACTCTTGTTCAACATAGTATTAGAAGTTCTAGCAACGGCAATCAGACAACAAAGAGAAATAAAAGGTATCCAAATTGGCAAGGAAGAAGTCAAACTGTCTCTCTTCGCAGATGACATGATTCTTTATATGGAAAACCCCAAAGACTCCACCCCAAACTACTAGAACTCATACAGCAATTCAGTAACGTGGCAGGATACAAAGTCAATGTACAGAAATCAGTGGCTTTCTTATACACTAACAATGAAAATACAGAAAGGGAAATGAGAGAATCAATTCCATTTACTATTATAGCACCAAGAACCATAAGATACCTGGGCATAAACCTCACCAAAGAAGTAAAGGACCTGTACTCGAGGAACTACAGAACACTCATGAATGACATTGAAGACACAAAAAGATGGAAGACCGTTCCATGCTCTTGGATTGGAAGAATAAACATTGTTAAAATGTCTATAATGTCTAGAGAAATCTATACTTTTAATGTCATTCTGATCAAAATTCCACCGTTATTTTTCAAGGAGCTAGAGCAAATAATTCTAAAATTTGTATGGAATCAGAAGAGAAGAAACCCCAAATTGCTAAGGAAATGTTGAAAAACAAAAAGAAGACTGGCAGCATCACATTATCCGATTTCAAGCTTTACTACAAAGCTGTGATCACCAAGACAGCATGGTACTGGCATAAAAACAGACATTGATCAGTGGAACCGAGTGGAGAGCCCAGATATGGACCCTCAACTTTATTATCAAATAATCTTTGACAAACAGGAAAAAATGTACAATGGAAAAAACACAGTCTCTTCAATAAATGGTGCTGGGAAAAATGGACATCAATATGTAGAAGAATGAAACTCGACCATTCTCTTACACCATACGCAAAGATAAACTTGAAATGGATAAAAGACCTCAACGTGGGACAGGAATCTATCAGAATCCTAGAGGAGAACATTGGCAGTAACCTCTTCGATATCAGCCACAGCAACTTCTTTCAAGATATGTCTCCAAAGGCCAAGGAAACAAAAGCAAAAATGAACATTTGGGGATTCATCAAAATCAAAAGCTTCAGCACAGCAAAGGGAACAGTCAACAAAACAAAAAGGCAACCCACGGAATGGGAGAAGATATTTTCAAATGACAGTACAGACAAAAGGTTGATATCCACGATCTATAAAGGACATCTCAAACTCAACACACACAAAACAGATAATCATATCAAAAAATGGGCAGAAGATATGAACAGACACTTCTCCAATGAGGACATACAAATGGCTATCAGACACATGAAAATATGTTCATCATCACTAGCCATCAGGGAGATTCAAATTAAAACTACATTGAGATACCACCTTATACAATTTAGAATGGCCAAAATTAGCATGACAGGAAACAACGTGTGTTGGAGAGGATGTGGAGAAAGGGGAACCCTCTTCCACTGTTGGTGGGAATGCAAATTGGTGCAACCACTTTGAAGAACAGTGTGGAGATTCCTCAAGAAATTAAGAATAGAGCTTCCCTATGACCTGCAATTGCACTGCTGGGTATTTACCCCAACGATACAGATGTAGTGAAAAGAAGAGCCATCTGTACCCCAATGTTTATTGCAGCAATGGCCACGGTCGCCAAACTGTGGAAAGAACCAAGATGCCCTTCAATGGATGAATGGATATGGAAGAAGTGGTACATATACACAATGGAGTATTATGCCTCCATCAGAAAGGATGAATACCCAACTTTTGTAGCAACATGGACGGGACTGGAAGAGATTATGCTGAGCGAAATAAGTCAAGCAGAGAGAGTCAAGTATCATATGGTCTCACTTATTTGTGGAGCATAACAAAGAACATGGAGGACATGAGGAGATGGGGAGGAGATGGAGTTGAGGGAAACTGGAAGGGAGATGAACCATGAGAGACCATGGACTCTGAAAAACAACCAGAGTGTTTTGAAGGGGCTGGGGGGTGGGAGGTTGAGGAACCAGGTGGTGGGGAATAGGGAGGGCACGTACTGCATGGAGCACTGAGTGTGGTGCAAAATCAATGAACAGTGTTACACTGAAAATCAACAAATTTAAAAAAAGAAAGAAAGAATAATTATCCTGAATGGAAATGATCTAAATACTCCAATCAAGAGACACAGGTAAAAAGGAATGGATAAAAAAGCAAGACCTATCAACATGCTGCCTACATGAGATTCACTTCAGATCTAAAAATACATGTGAATTGAAAATGAGGGATGGAAATTCATTTGTCATACAAATGGAAGTTAAAAGAAGGCTGAGACAGCAATACTTATATTGGAAGTAATAGACTTTAAAACAAAGACTGTAATAAGAGACAAAGAAGGACACAATATAATCATAAAGGTAACAATTCAAAAAGAAGATATAAAATGATTGCAAATATTGATGCACACAATCTGTGAGCACTCAAATACATAAAGTAACCAATAGTAAACATAAGAGAAATAATACAATAATAGTAGGAGATTTTAACACCACACTGACATCAATGGATAGATCATCCAATCAGTAGATCAACAAGGAAAGTGTGGCTTTGAATAACACATTGGACAAGATGGAACTAGCAGATATAGTCAGAACATTCCATCCTGGATCAGCAAAATACACATCCATTTCAAGTGCACATGGAACCTTCTAGTGATTAGATCACACTTTAGGCTACAAAACAAGTCTCAACAAATTCAAAAAGATTGAACTCATACTATGCATCTTTCCCTACCACAAAGCTGTGAAAGTAGAAATTAACCACAAAGAAAAAAATCTAGAAATAACAGAAATATGAGGAGGTTAAATAATATGCTACTAAACAACAAATGGATCAAGAAATCAAGAAGAAAATCAATAAAGACATAGAGACAAATGAAAATGAAAACACAATGCTCCAAAATTTTAGAGATGCAACAAAAGTTATTCTAAAAGGGAAGTTAATAGCTATACACACCTACCTTAAGATGCTAGAAAAATCTCAATTAAACAACCTAACTTTACACCAAAAGGAGCTAGAGAAGGAACAAACAAAACCCCAAACCAGTAGAAAGAAGGAAATAATAAAGATTAGAGTAGAAATAGGGGCACCCGGGTGGCTCAGTGGTTTAAGCCTCTGCCTTCGGCTCAGGTCATGGTCTCAGAGTCCTGGGATCGAGCCCCGCAACAGGCTCTCTGCTCAGTGAGGAGCCTGTTTCTCCCTCTCTCTCTGCCTGCCTCTCTGCCTACTTGTGACCTCTCTCTCTGTCAAATAAATAAATAAAATATTAAAAAAAAGATTAGAGCAGAAATAAATGGAACAGAAACTAAAAAACAAAACAAATAAAAACCAATTGAGAACATCAATGAAACCAGGAGCTGTTTCTCTGAAAAGATTTAAAAACAAATGATCAACATTTAGCCAGCCACAGACTAAAAACCTTTAGCCAGAGAGAGTGAGAAAGAGAGAGAAAGAGGAAGAGAGAGCCAGAAGTCTCAAGCAAAATTAGAAATGAGAGAGGAAGAATAACAACTAACACCAGAGAAATGCAAAGGATTATAAGATTATCATGAAAAATTATATGCCAACCAGTTGGACAACTTTAAAAACAATGGATAAATTCCTAGAAACATATCATTTCCCAAAACTGAATCCAGAAGAAATAGAAAATTTGAACAGACCTATTAGCAGCAATGAAATTGAATCAATAATCAAAAAACACATAACAAACAGAAAACCAGAACCAAATGGCTACATAGGCAATTTCTACCACATAATATAGAAGACTGAACACCTATTCTTCTCAAACTATTCCAAAAAATAGTATAAGGAAAGATTCCAAATTTATTCCATGATGCCAAAATTACGCAGATGCCAAAAGCAAACAAACAAGCAAAGAAACAAAAATACAAAACAAACAAACAAACAACAACAATAACAACAAAAACCCACCCAGATAAAGACACTATGAGGAAAGGAAAGAAAGAAAGAAAGTAAGAAAGAAATAGAGAGAATTACAGGCCAATATCTCTGACGAACATAGATGGAAACTCCTGAACAAAAAATGTTAGCAAACTGCATCTAACAATGTATATTTTTTTAAATATCATTCACCACAATCAAGTGGGATTTATTCATGAAATGCAAGGGTGTTTCAAGAGTACATATTATACATGATATATCACATCAACCATATGATCATTTCAATAGTGCAGGAAAAGCTTTTGACAAAGTACAGCATCAACTCATGACAAAATCCCTCAACAAAGTAGGTTTAGAGGGAACATACCTCAACATAATAAAGTCTATCTATAAAAAACCTACAGGAAACATTATACTCAATGGTGAAAAACTAAGAGCTTAGACTCTAAGAAGAGGAAGAAGACAAGGATGTTCAATCTCACCCTTTTATTCAACATAGTATTGACCACTTTGGATTTTTTCATAGGTGCACTTCGTTGGGTTGTGATTGATATTTTGGACTCTGTATATTCCCTCAACCAGCCCTTAGCAGAATGACAAGGGGAAAGAACGTCTAGTCATGAAAAGAACCAGAGACACTGGTCCCTGCCACAGATCTAATGGCTGTGGTTATAAGCAAGATATCAGAGATGGACTTCAGAGGAGCAATCACAAAGTCCATAGCTAGGCTTGAGAAAAGCATTCGAGACAACATAAAATCTACAAGGGCAGAATGAGATCTAATCGGGATGACATTAAAGTGCTATGAATGAGATGCAGTCTAAAGTGGAAACTCAAACAGCCAGGGTAAAAGAGGCAGAAGAACGAATTAGTGAGCTAAAAGGTAAACTGATAGAAAGAAAGGAAGCTGAGGAGGAGAGTGACAAACAGTTAGAAGCTCATGAGAACAGACATAGAGAGAACAATGACACCATAAATTTGGCCCAGTGTCAGAATTATTGGGATCCCTGTGGGAATGAAGGCAGACAGTAGAAGATATATTTGAGTAAATCATAGCAGGGAACTTCCTTACGTTGTGGAAGGAAACAAGCCTTCCTCTCCATAAAGCAGAGAGGACCCACACAAAGATCAATAAAAATAGGCCAACGTCCTGGCATATAAAGTGAAACTTGTGAATCTTAGAGCCAAAGAGGCTACCTTGAAAGTTGCTACAGAGAAGAGATGTATTCCACACAGTGAGAGGAGCATTAGAATAACATCAGACCCATCCACAGAGACCTGACAAGCCAGAAAGGTCTGACAAGGCATATTTAGGGTACTATAGGAGACATGCTAACTAAAAATATGTTATCCATCAAGGCTGCCATTCAGAATGGATGGAGAGACAAGGGACTTCCAGGACTCCTAGACACTGAACGAATACGTGAAAACCAAGCCAGTGCTGCAGAATGATTAAGGGGGTTTCTTTGAAAGATGAAAGACCCCAAGAGTAATATGGATCAGACACTTACAGAAGCAATCTATAGAAACCGGGACTTCACAGGCAACATGATGGCAAGAAAGTCCTATCTCCCAACAGTTACTGAAAACGTGAACAGGCTACATGGTCCCATGAAACATAGTAGGGTTTCCGATTTGAAGAAAAAGACAGGACACGTCCACATGTTGTATATAAAACACTCATTTTGAACCTAAAGATACCTCCAGACTGAAAGAGAGGGGACTGAAACCTATTCTTCATCCCAAAGAATCAAGGGAAAGCTGGAGTAGCAATTCTCATATCAGACGTTAGATTTTTAAAATCTAAAATTTACAATCTAAAATTTTAAAATCTAAAATCTAAAATATTTTTAAAAACTGTAGTAAGAGTTGTAGAGGGATACAGTATCATACCTCAAGGGTCTATCCAACACGAAAATCTAGCAACTATAAATATCTCTGCCCCCTACATGGGAGTAGCTAACTACATCACCCAACTATTAAACAAAATAAAGAATCCTATTCATAATAATACATGAATAGGCAGAGATCACAACTTCCCACACACAGAAATAGATCACCTAAGTAGAAGACTGTTCAAAAAGAAACAAGAGCTTTGAAGGACACACTGGAACAGCTGGACTTCAAAGATAAAAACAGAACATTCAGTCCTAAAAACAGAGACTGTCATTGCTGTCAAGTACAAATATAACTTTCTTCAAAATAGATTACATACTGCTTGATCAGAGCTTTGCCATAAACCTTGAAATCAGGCAATGAAATGCCCTGAGCTTTGTTTTCTTTTTCCACATTTTGTTGGTGATTCAGGGTCTTTTCTTGTTCCATGTGCATTTTAGGATTGCTTGTTTCAACACTTTGGAAAATGCTGATGATATTTTGATCAGGATGGGGGTGAAAGTACAGATTTCTCTGGGCAGCATAGAGATTTTATCAATGTTTATTCTTCTGATCCAAGAGCATGGATGGTTTTTCCATTTTGTGTGTCTTCTTTATTTTCTTTCTTGAGTGTTAGGTGCTTCCACAAGTATGTATCCTTTACCTCTTTGGTTAGGTTTCTTCCAAGGTATAACAAACTGTGATCACTAAGACAGCATGGTACTGGCATGAAAACAGACACATATACCAATGGAAGAGTGTGGAGAGCCCAGATATAGATGGTCAAATCTACAGTCAACTAAAATTTAACAAAGCAGGAAAAAAATATCCAGTGGAAAAAACTGTCTCCTCAATTAATGCTGATGGGAAAACTGGGCAGCTATGTTCAGAAGAATGAAAGTCCACCAATCTCTTTCATCAGACACAAATATAAACTGTAAATTGATAAATGACCTCAGTGTGAGACAGGAATCCATCAAGATCTTGGAGGAGAACATAGGCAGTAAGCACTTCGACATCAGCCACAGCAACTTCTCTCAAGGCACATCTCCATAGGCAAGGGAAAGAAAAGTAAAATATGAACATTTGGGTCATCATTAAGACAAAAAGCTTCTACACTGCAAAGGAAACTGTCAACAGAACAAAGAGACAACCCATGGATTGGGTGAAGATATTCCCAAATGACACTACAGACAAAAGGCTGGTATCCAAGATCTATAAAGAACTTCTCAAACTCCACACCAAGAAAGCAGATAATCAAGTCACAAAATGGGAAGAAGACATGAACAGAGACTTCTCCAAAGAAGACATAGAAATGGCTAACAGACACATGAGAACATGTTCATCATCATTAGCCATCACGGAAATTCCAATCAAAACCACATTTTACCAGTTAGAATGACAGTTATAAGGCCAGAAACCCTAAGTACCGGAGAGGATGTGGAGGAAGGGGAACGCTCTTACACTGTTGGTGGGAATGCCAGTTGGTGTAGTCACCTTGGAAAACAGTGTGGAGAGTCCTCCAAATATTAAAAATAGAGCTACCCTCTGACCCTGCAATTACACTACTGGTTATTTACAACAAAGCTACAGATATATTGAAATGAAGGGTCATATGAACCTCAATGTTCATAGCAGCTATGGCCACAAAAGCCAAACTGTGGAAAGAGTCAAGGGCCCATCAACAGACGAATGGATAAAGAAGATGTGGTCCATATATACAATGGAATAATAATCAGCCATCAGAAAGGAGGAATACCCCACTTTTGCATCAACATGGAAGGGATTGCCGGAAATTATAATGATTATAAGGTGTCAAGCAGAGAAAGTCAATTATCACACGGTTTCACTTACTTGGGAAAATAAAGAATAACAGAGACCACATTAGGGGAAGGAAGGGAAAAGTGAAGCTGGGGGAATTGGAGGGAGAGATGAACCACAAGAGAATGTAAACTCGAAGAAACAGAGGGTTTTAGAGGCGATGAGGTTAGGGAGATTGGTGAGGCTGGTGGTGGTTATTAAGGAGGACATGTACTGAATGAAACACTGGTTGTTATACTTAAACCATGAGTCTATGAACTCATAGTTCATAGTAGTTATGAACATATTTCATAGTTAGGGTGACTAACATTACATACTCAAAAATTTAAAAAAAAAAAGGATTACATACTGGGTCACCAATCAGATCTCAAACAATACCAAATTTCTGAGATTTTCCCCTGCATTTTTTCAGACAATAGTGCTTTGAAAGTGGAACTGAATCAGAAGAGGAATTTTGGAAGGAATTCAAACATTTGGAGGTCAAAGAGCATCCTGCCAAGAAATGGTTGGGACAACCAGGAAATTAAAGAACTTAAACAATTCAATGCAACTAATGAAAATGAAAACACATTGGTTCAGAATCTATGTGATACTGAAATTTGGTCTTTAGAGGGAATTGCTTAGCCATCCAAGACTGTCTCAAAAAATTAGAAAAATCCAAATGCACATGCTAACCTTACACCTGGAAAAAAGAACAGCACATAGAGCTGAAACCAAGCAGGAGAGAAGAAGGAATAAAGATGAGAGCAGAAATCAATGAAACAGAAACTAGTAGAATAGCAGAACCCACCAACAAACTAGAAGCTGTTTCTCAGAACAAATTAATGAGATCAATAAACCTCTGGCCAGATTTAGCCGAAAGTAAAGATAAAAGACTTAAGTTAACAAAACCAGGAAAGAAAGGGGAGAGATCATGACCAATGCAAAATAAACAGGGACATGCTAGAACATATTATCAACAACGATATGCCAAAAAATTCGGCCATCTGGGAGAAATAGATGCATTCCTGGAAACTTGTAATGTACCAAGTCTGAAACAGGAAGAAATAAACAATCTGAAGAGACTAATAACCAGCAAGGAAATTGAATCAGGAATCAAAAACCTCCCCCAGAAAAACAAGAGTCCAGGACCAGATACCTTCCCATTCGAATTCTACCAAAGATTTTAAGAATAAGTCCTACCTATTCTATAGAAGCTTCTTCCAAAAAATGGAAATAAATGGAAAGCTTCCACACTCATTTTCTGAGGCAGAGCATTACATTGATGCATAAGCAGACAAAGACCCTGTGAAAAAGAATTATAGATGAATAACCCTAGTGAGCCCTAATACAAAAATATTCAACAAGATAAAAGCCGGTAGGATTCCAAGGTACATTAAAAGGGTTATTCACCACCACCAGGTGAGTTTCATTTCTGGGATATAAGGGAGGTTCAATATTCACAAATCAAGTGATGTGATTAGTCATATAAACAAAAGAAAGACAAGGACCATAACATCCTCTCATTTGATGCATAAAAAGCATTTGGCAAAATACAACACTCCTCTCATTATTATTATTAATATTAATATTAATATTATTAATTATTAATTATTAAAACTCCTCAAAATAGAGGGATAGAGGGACCATATCTCATATTATAAAAACCATCTATGAAGAGCCCACAGCAAATTTCATTCTCAATGGGGAAAAACTGACAGCTCTTCCCTTAAGGTCAGGAACATGACAGGGAAGCCCACTCTTGCCACTTTATTGAACACAGCATTAGAAGTCTTAGCCTCAGCATTTGGACAATAACATGTAAAAGGCATTCAAGTTGTCATAGAAGTAGTTAAATCATCTCTCTTTGCATATGACGATATACTTTATATGAAAACACAAAAGACTCCACCCCTAAATTGTTTGAACTCATACATGAATTCAGCAATGTGCAGGATTCCAAAATCAAAGCACAAGATTCTCTTGCTTTTCTATCCTCTAATAATGGGAATGGAGAAAGAGAAATTCAGGTGTCAATCCCCTTAACCATAGCACCCAAACCCATAAGATACCTAGGAATAAACTTAATCAAAGAGGTAAATGATCTCCACAGTATAAACTACAAAACATTGAGGAAGATGCAAAAAGATGGAAAGTCATTCAATGCTCCTGGATTGGAAGAATTAACATTGTAAAAATGCATATGCTGTCCAGAGCAATCTACACATTCAATGCAATCCCTATCAAAATACCCTCAAAATTATTCACAGCCCTAAAACAAACAATCCTAAAATCTGCATGTAGCCATAAAGGATCCCAAATAGCCAGGGCATTGTTGCATAAGAAATCCAAAGCTGGGGACATCACAATGCCTGACTTCAAGCCAGTTAATAAAGCTGTGATCATCAGGAAGGCATGGTTCTGGCATAAAAACACACCCATCGCTCAATGCAACAAATTAGAGACCCCATAAATGGACCCTCATGTCTATGGAGAACTATTCTTTGACAAAGCAGGAAAGAATATGCAATGGAAAAAAGGACAGTGTCTTCAATAAGTGGTGCTGGGAAAATTGGAATCACATACGGAAGGATGACACTGGACCTTCTCTTACACCATCTGCAATGGTGCATTCAAAATGGATTAAGTCCCTCAGTGGGAGACAGGAATCCTTCAAAGTCCTAGAGAACCCTGGCAGCAACCTCTTCAACCTCAGCCACAGCAACTTCTTGCAACACGTGTCTCTAAAGGCAAGGGAAACAAAAGCAAAAATGAACTACTCTTTCTCAAGATAAAAATCATCTGCACAGCACTGGGGCCAATCAATAGAACTTCTGTTTGGGAGAAGATGTTTGCAAATGATATATCCAATAAGGGATTAATGTCCAAGATATAGAAACAGCTTATATACAAGAGACATAATATTCAAAAAGTCTGAATAAATATATCTCTTTGCCTAATGAATTAACCTTTAACTCCACTATGAAGACAGCTCCACAAAGTATCAGAACTCATTTCTAAACTTTGTCCTAGGGACATGCTGAGCAATTGGTATTTTCACGTTATTCATGTCTCTGTGGACATTTTCAAGTGAGTACACACATAAAACAACAGGTATTCTCCTTAATCCACAAAGATGTCTTGAATTCATGACGGCTGTTAGGTTTTTATGGAGTTATCTAAAAAGGTCAGGGATGAGAGAAAAGTATATGCACTGGCAGAAAAATATTCAAAGAAGCCTATTCAGAAAAATGAGTTCATAGGATGGTAGGAGCACCAATGTCAGCTCTCCAAACCAATACGTTTGTTAATATGCAAGATTATAAATGGTATATGTCTTGTGGTATTTTTAGTTTTATTTATTGTTTAAGGTTGATATATTTCTCCAAATCCTTAAGATGATTTTAACTAGTATTAATAAAAAACTGTTCTAATGAAGTATTAGAATTAACCATTGGTACATTCCAGTATTTAATTAACTACGGAAGTCCGAAGGAAACTCTTATTTGTCAAAGTCAATTTAAGGGTATATTTTATATATTTCAACTTTCATATAGATACATAATCAAATGTTAAAAAGTAAGTCAATTACTTACATACCTGTGTGCTTTAAAAAAAAAACACGAAGCTCTCTAAATTTAAAACAAATCATGATAGAATTCTTGAAAGAATTCGTGTTGTACCTTCTTATCTCTTATGAAATGGTAGTAAATGTGCTGAAAGTGGTTTTTTGATCAACGGTGATATCTACAAGCATCAATGTACTTACTTTCTTAATTTATGGTAAATCAAACTAAGGTCTACACTAAATGATACTATATTCATGTAAATATGATCACTTTAAAATACCAATAATTATCTCTGATAAAATAGGTAGTAAATAAATCCAATGAAACTGCAAATATGAGAATTTGTCTGAACCCAGAGATAATTAGAAAAACAATTCACTTCAAAACAGACAGATTATCCCTGACTGGTACAGCTAATAGGAGGCAAGTGACAATTTCCTATAAGTTAAATTAACTCCTGAGATCATGATCTTTTTAAAAATGTGGGTTTGGTGATACGCATTTTCCCCCTCTTTTCTTCTTAATTAAGACCCGTACTGTTGTAAATTTCCCTCACAAAATACATCATAATAACTTTTCTTAAAAATAAAATAAAATAAAAAGACTAAGCCTCCCCTGTCATTTCTAGTGGTACATTATTCTTGGAGCAGTCACGCACCCCTTGCTTTCCCCACAGGTCTCATCACCAGCAGGTAAAGGCACCCCCTCTCCGGAAGCCTCCCAGCCTGGCTCCAATGAGGAGCTGGAGGCCAAGGGCAGCGCCCTGGCGGGGACCAGAGGAGCCCGCAGCTGCCTGGAGCTGGGCGTCGAACCGCTCCACCCGCTGGGGCCCAGAAGGAAGAGCCGCTGCTGCCCTCCTGGAGGCCTGGCGCCCCGCAGAGACAGAGGCCCCCAGGGCAGCGAGGCCGCCAAGACGGGCTGGGCCCTGACCCCTGACGGGTAGGCCGCCTCGGAGGCCTCCTCCCCATCTCCCCAGAAGGCCGCGGACGGGACCCGGCCATGTGCTGGCCCAGCAGCGAGACCAGGAGAAACAGGAAGAAGTGCTTTTCCTTCCGAAGTCTTTCCTGGGGAGCGGCTTCTCCTTCAGCAAGAGCGGGGAGGCTGAGGCTGCGGGAGAGCAGCGGGAGGCCGCGGGCGAGCCTGGAGCCTCCCCTGAAGGCCTGGATGACCGGGCCTCCAGGGGCGCCACTCCAGCCTCTGCAGAGATGGGCGCTGCCTCGAGGGAGCAGGCATTGGGCTGGGCGGGGAGGAGGCCTTGTGGGAGGAAGGGGTGGCGCGGGAGGAGGGGCTGCGGGGGCGACCCACAGGAGGCCCAGCTCCAGGTCAGCCTGGTCAGCCTGCACAGCCCCCACGCGGGGGCCAGGCCAAGTGCAGTCCGGAAGCCCCTGGCGGAGGCAGCAAGGAAAAGGGCCCAATTGTTGAGATAATCCAAGAGTTTTCTCCAAGTTTGTTGCAGGGGTGCCAGATACTGGTTTTGGAAAACTTGTCTACAACCAGGGATCCAGGGATTGATTTCAAACATGTCTTTTTTTTTTTCTTTTTTTTTTCCTCTTTTGTAAGCAACAAATTTGGTTCCCCTTCCTTCCCCACAGATCCCATCCTAAATCACTGTTACCCCATTCCAACCGGTCCAGTGGAGCTTAAACACCTTCCTCGCCTGTAGTTCTCTTTTGTTTTTATTTTTTTTTCATCAGTATTAATGGTTTTTGCATACTTTGCATCTTTATTCAAAAATATAAACTTTGTCAACTTATGGACATACCCATATATGAAGGAGTTGGGTGGGCCCAAAGTGATAGGATTATTTCTTAACACAAGTTTTACCTAGTTGTACTGCTTTCTGTATTTCACTATAGTATTAAAAAAAATGTCTTTGGGACTCCTGGGTGGCTAAGTTGGTTAAATTTCTGCCCTAGGATCAGCTCATGATCCCAGGGTCCTGATAGCCCTGCATCTGGCTTCCTGGTTGGTGCGGTGCCTGCTTACCCCTCTCCTGCTCCCTTTGCTTGTGCTTTCTGCCAAATACATAAATATGATATTTTTTTTAAAAGTTAACTTAAAAATACATAAGAATAAAATAAGATGTTCATAACAGCAATGGTCACAATCACAAAACTGTGGAAAGATCCAAGAGGCCCTTCAACAGATGCATGGATAAAGAAGATATGGTCCATATGTATAATGGACTCCTACATCTTTATCAGAAAATTGGAATACTCAACTCTTATGAATAATTTTTGACTTGTAGTCCACTTTCTCTCATATTACTACAACTTCATATTTTCTGACTATCCTTTGCATGGGTTATCTTTTATTCATATCCTTTTATTTTTCACAGTATTGAAACTTCATCAATGTACACTGAATGTCTTATAGTGTGTGTATATATATCTATATCTATATCATCTATATCTATTCCATTCTGACAACGTATGATGTAACTAGGATATTTAGCCAACTTACACTTAAGGTAATTTCTGATAAATATGGAATATATTTTGCTATTTTGCCATTTGTTTTCTGTACGTCATATAATTTGTTTCTTAACTTCCCCAGTATTTTGTGTGTGTGTGTGTGTGTGTGTGCAGTTGATTTTATTTTGTAATGGCATGGTCAAATTCCCTTTCTTTTCCTTCTTATATAAAAGGGAAATGTGTTTATGACCTTGAAGTAGAAATGGTCTTATTAAGTAAAGCACAGAGAATGAATAAAACAGCAGCACCTGGGTGGCTCAGTCACTAAGCGTCTGCCTTCAGCTCAGGTCATGATCCCATAGTCCTGGGATTGAGCCCCTCATAATGCTCCTTGCTCAGTGGGAAGCCTGCTTCTCCCTATCCCACTCCCCCTGCTTGTGTCCCTCTCTCAGGGTCTCTCTGCCAAATAAATAAAATCTTAAAATGGTGAACAAAATATATACCATATTGGTAATCATTATATTTATAATATATTGCATTTTTAATTTAAATTAAATTTAATTAAGATATAGTGTAGTATTTGTTTCAGAGGTAGTGTTTTATAAAATACATAGTAGAGATGGGGTAACTGGGTGATGGACCTTAAAGAGGGTGCGTGATGTGATGAGCACAGGGTGATATACTCAACTGATGAATCTTGGAACACTACATCAAAAACTAATGAGGTACCAAACGTTGGCTAATTGAACATGATAATAACAAAATAAGAATTAAGAAAAGATATGTTCTTTAAAGTTATAATGGGGATTACATATAACATACTACAGATTTAAAGTTTGAATTTTAGGGGCACCTGGGTGGCTCAGTGGGTTAAAGCCTCTGCCTTCGGCTCAGGTCATGATCCCAGAGTCCTGGGATCGAGCCCCACATCGGGCTCTCTGCTCCGCGGGGAGCCTGCTTCCTCCTCTCTCTCTGCTTGCCTAGTTGTGATTTCTCTCTGTCAAATAAATAAAGTATAAAAAAAATTGAATTTTAATTGATACTTAAATTTTGTTTCAATTATTTATTTGAATTCTAGTTCGTTAACATATTGGGCAATTTTGGTTTCAGGAGTAAATTTACTGATTCATCTCTTATATATAACAGCTAATGCTGATCCCAAGTGCCCTTCTTAATTCCTGTCACTCATTGAGCCCAACCCCAACCCACTTCTCCATTAACCCTCAGTTGATTAACTATATTTAAGAATCTCTTATGCTTTGCTTCCATCTCTCTCTTTCTTACCTTCCCCTATATGCATCTGGTTTGTTTCTTAAATTTAATCACATCTATAAACTCTATTAGTATAACTAATTTCTCCTCACTTTAGGTATTAATTTCTTCCTCACAAACTAATTCCTCATTTTTCATGTACAGACTAATAATAATCTCATATGTATGTCTTCTAATCTCTTTAGGAAATTTAAATTAAGTTTACAAATCCATATTACATCATTTTATTTCAACCTGAAATAAAGTGTTCCTTTCACACTTCCTGTAAGAAAGGTCTCGTAATAAAAACCTTTCACTGATTGTATGTATGTCTTAGTTTCTTTTCTTTTCTTTTCTTTTCTTTTGAAGGATAAGTTTACAGTCACAATATTTTCAGTTAACAGTTTTTATTCTGCCATCACTTTGAATATATTTTTCCCTGTGCTCAGTTCTCAATTTCTGCTGAGAACTCAGAAGATAATTTTACTGATGTTCTCTTTTACATGACAAGTTGCATTTTTCTTGCTGCTTGCAATATCTTATTTCATATTTTGATACTTTGTGTCTTTTTGTGGATCTTTCTAAGGGTATCCAACTTGGATTTTGTTAAGTTTTTTTGAATTGTATAATTATATCTATCATCAATTTTGAAATTTAGCCAGTTTTTTCATATAGATGATCTCTCTGCCTCTTTCACTTTAATATTCTTCTGGGATTCCTATAACACATATATTGTTCTACTTCATGATGATCCAGTTATACCATTGGCTATCTTCACATCTCCCTTGTCTTTTTGTCTTTTTGCTCTTTTGCTTTTTTGTTTTTGCTCATCAGAATCTACAAATATGGGCCTGCCTTCATTTTCATTAGTGATTTTTTTTTCTGACTGTTCAAATGTCCCATTGAATCTCCCTAGTAACGTTTTTACTGTAGGTTTTGTAGTTTTCAACTTTAGAATTTCTGATTGCTTTCTTTTTGTTGTTGTTGTTTTGTTTTAGAATCTGTAGCTCTTTGGTGATATTCTCATTTTATTTACCTGATATTTGAAACAAAATTCCTTTAGTTATTTTACTGTTTTTTTTTATTTACTCATTTGATTGTATTCATTTTTTTTTTGATCTAGCAATTCTCATCTTTGTGTTTCCTAAAGGACAGTTTCTATCAATATAGTCCTTATATCAACATAAGGACTAGGTTTTCCTACTTCTTTGTGATCCTTGTGATTTTGTTGTTGTTGTTGCTACTGGCCAAAAAATAGGCATTGGAAATAAAAAAAAATTGCCTTCTCTCCCATTTTTTGCAGACATATGTCCATTATCAAAGAGCCATGCAAGTAGTTTTACTGCCTTCAAACTCCTCTGTGCTCTGCCAATTTATTTCTCCCCAACACATGATCCTGAGAGCTACTGAACTTCCAGTGTCTTCATAGTCTGCTCATTCCAGAATATGTTGTAGCTGGAATTAGACAGTATATAGGGTTTTCAGATTGGCTTCCTTCACTTAAAAATATGTGTATGAAGTTCCTCCATGCCTTAACATGGACTGATAAGCTAACATCTTGTTAGCTTCCAAGTTTTGCAATTATAAATAAAACTATGATAAATATCTATGTAATGATTTTTTAAAAAATATTTTATTTGTCAGAGAGAGGGAGAGCACAAGCAGGGAGAGATGCTGTTGGAGGGAGAAGCAGGTTCTCCATTGTGCAAGAAGCTGGATTGGATTCCAGGATTCTGGGACCATTACTGGATCAAAAGTCAGATACCTAACTTCTGAGCCACCCAGGCATCCTGAAGTGTAGTTTTTACGTGGATATGTTTTCATGTGTTGTGGACTGCTGGATTGCATGGTTAAGATAAGTTTATTTTATTAAAAAACTGTCAAACTATCTTCCAAAGTGGTTGTCATTTTGCAATCCTGTCAGTAAAAATATCACTTCTGCTTTGCCACATCATCATCAGCATTTAGTCTTGTTGTTGCCTGGACTTTGACCACTCAATAGATATGTAGTAATATCTTATTTATGTTTTAATTTGCATAAAACAGATGACATGTAATGTGAAACATTGTATGCTATGCTTATTTGCCATCTATCTTCTTTAGTGATGGGTCTTTGGGACTCCTCTGTTTTCTTTTTTTTTAAGATTTTATTTATTTATTTGACAGAGAGAGAGAGAGAGATCACAAGTAGGCAGAGAGGCAGGCAGAGAGAGAAGGGGAAGCAGGCTCCCTGCTGAGTAGAGAGCCTGATGCAGGACTCGATCCCAGGACCCTGAGATCATGACCTGAGCTGAAGGCAGAGGCTTAACCTGATGAGCCACCCAGGTACCCCCTCTGTTTTCTTAATCAAGTTATTTTCTCCATTGCTGATTCCAAGAGTTTTCTGTATATTTACAAAAAAATTATCACATATATGTTTTAGGAAGTTATTCTTTCAAAATTCTCTGAATCTGGGGTTTCCTGTTTGTTTTTAAATCTTTCTTTCATAGAACAAAAGATTTATTTTTAGTAAATCTTTATTTTTATTTTATTTTATTTTTTATTTCTTTTTAGTAAATGCAGTATATTGATTTTTTTAAAATAAATTATGCCTTGTGATCTATGCTATCTCAATCAGAGTAGTACATGGCACTTGATTTCAGGGTTTTAAGTTTGAGCCCCATTTTGGGTGTAGAGATTTCTTGAAAAAAATAAGTTATGTTTTGGCATTGTATCTAATGATCATTTTCACACTCGACATCATCTAGGTTTCTCCTGTGTTATTGTCTACAAACATTGTAGTTTTACAGTTAGTTCTACAATGCTTTTTCAGTTTATGTGTTTTTCTAGATTTTTTATTTGCAACAGGACACTGTTGTTGCAGCATCATTTTTAAAAGACAGTATTTGCTTCATCATGTTGTCTTTGTTTTTGACAAAATTCAGTTAACTATACTTATGTTGGGTTTCTTCTAGTCTTCTTTTTTTTCCGTTGATATCTTCATCTAGTCTCACACCAAACTACCAGTCATGATTTCTCCAACTTTGTATAAATTCTTCAATTTGGACATCATCCGTCTTTCTACTTTCTTCCTTTTCAATATAATGTTGGCTATTCTAGGCTTATTTTTTCCTCTCACATAAAGTTTATAATCAATTTGTCAATGTCCACAAATAACTTGATTTAATTTTGATTTGGATTTCATTAAATCTATAAATCTAAATTAGTAAAATCAGTACGTTCACAACTTTAAATCTTCCTATCCATGAAACTGGATCATCTAAACATTTATTTAGTTCTAACTGCATTCATCAGAATTTTGTGGCATATTCCTTAGAGGTATGATACATATTTTATTTTATTTTATTTGTTCCTAACAATGTTTTTTCTCTTTCTTTCCCTCTTTTCTTCTCTTTCATTCTTCTTTCTTTCCTGGTGCTAAAGTAAATGATATTGTTTTTAATATTTCCTATTACACTTGTTCATTGATACCATATGGCATAGGGCAAGGTTGCAGTTTCTATATTAAAATTTTGCCTTGCAAATTTGCTAAATTTCTTATTATTTCATGAGAGCTTTTGTCTACTCTTAGATTTTCTACCCAATAAATAGATCATGTATGAACAAAAGTGTTTTAATTTTTCCTTCTCAATTTATATATATTCCATTTCGTTTGCTTTTCTAATTGAATTTCCTAACACTTTCTGCACAATGTTGAAAAGGACTAATGAGAGGGAACATACTTGTATTGTTCCCGATCTTAGTGTGAAAGTTTCTAGTTTCCCACTATTAACTATAAATTTCACAGTAGGTTTCTTGTAGATATTTTTTGTCACGATGAACTGTTACCTCTATTTCTAGTATATTAAGAGGTTTAATTGTGAGTGGGTGTCATATATTGTACAATGCTCTTTAAGTATTTATTTATATGGGAGGTGATTATTTTCTTATTTATTCTTTTGATATAATGAACTGCGTTAAGTGATTTTGAATGTTCAATCTCACATAATTGCAATATATCTACTTAATTGTGATATATAATTCTTTTATACATTATGTAATCAATTTGTAGCATTTTTGAGGATGTTTGTAACTATGTTCATAAGAGAATCTGATGTGTCTTTTTTATAGCATTGTTTTAATTATAATAGGGTAATGATGATACCATCGAAGGAATCAGAAGTATTCCAATTGCTTTTATGCCCTGAAAGTAATTGTAGGTAATTAATTTAATCTGTTCTTTCAATGTTTAATTAAATTCACCAGTGAACCCACCTGGGCCTGTAGTTTCTGTTTTGGAAGGTTATTAATGATTATTCAATTTATTCAATAGATAAAGTCCTATTCATTTTGTCTCTTTCTTCTTAATGAGTTTTAGCAAACTGTGTCTTTCAAAAATTTCTCGATTTCCACTAAGTTATCAAACCTGTCACCTTTGAGTTATTTATAGTATTCCTTTTCTATTCATTTAATTTCAGTGGGATCAGTATTCATGTTCCCCTCTTTCATTTGTGATATTAATCAATTGTGTCTTCTCACTCTCTTATTATTTCATTAGCCTGATTAGAGTTTTATCAATTTCATTAATCATTTTATAAGGATTTATTTAAATTCCACTTAGTTAAGATACAGCATAATATTAGTTTCAGGTGTATAATACAGTGATTCAATACTTTTATACATCACCTAGTGCTCATCACCAAAAAAGTGCATTTTTTAATCAAATCACCTAATTTTGAATTATTTTTTTCCTTTTCTTGATTTTTCTCTATTGATTTAACTGATTTTGCTCTAGTATTTATTATTCCTATCATTTCTTTGTCTTTTGTTACATTGTCATTAATTTAGTTTTTGTTGCATTGTATTTATTGATCTAGTATTTATAACTCCTTAGAAATGAATGTAAATTATTGATATTAGACTTTTCTTTCTTAATATATGCATTCAACACAACATATTTCCATGTAAGCTGTATGTCTCCGCATTCAATAAAATTCACTAAGTTTTTTTTTTTCTTTTTTATGTGTTGCAACAGTTGAGGTGAAACTGGGTGGCTCACTTAGAAGAACATGTGGCTTTTGACATTGGGGTCATGAGTTCAATCCCTCATCTGGTTGTAGAGATTATAAGTAATAAACTTTAAAAAATACAATTTTCTTGAGATTTATGTGTTTGCCTGTGTTATTTAAATGTATGTTGTTTAATCCTTACATGTTGAAATGTTTACTTTAGGTTTCAACATTGATTTCTTTTTTTACCTTTTCATTTTTTTTTATTTCTTTTCAGTGAATTCATTGTTTATGCACCACACCCAGTACTCCTTTTCTAGTTGCATTGCACTATATTCTGAGAACAGACATTATATGACTTCTATTAACATTTGTAAAGGTGTATTTCACAGCTCAGAATGTGACCTATTTTGGTGTATAATCCATATAAGTATGAAATAATATATGAGTTGATGATATTGGAATATGTCTATACATGTTCATTATGCAGATTTTTAAAATTACTATTCCAAATATTTATTTAAATTCTAGTTAGGTAATATATATGGTGAAATTGATTTCAGGTGTAGAATTTAATGATTTATCACTTACACATATCACCCAGAGCTCATCGCAGCACATATATTCCTTAATACACATTACCCACATAACACATCCTCCTCAAACTTCCTCCATCAACCCTCAGTCTCTTTTTCTACATTTTGGAGTTCCTTATGGCTTGCTTCCCTTTAGTTGTTGTTGGTGGTGTTTAATATCCCTATTTTTATCTGTCTTGTTTTTAAATTCCATATATGAGTGACATCATATGATATTTGCTTTTCTGTGACTACAACATTTCATTATCATAACAAACACTTGCTGTGTCAATGTCATGGGAAATGACAAGATTTCATTCTTTTGGGTGGGTGTGTAATGTGTGTGTGTGTGTGTGTGTGTTTATATTACACATACATATGTCTTTTTCTATAATTTCACTACTGTTGATAATGCTACTATAAACATTGAGATGTATGTACCCCTATGAACCAGTAATTTTCTGTCCTTCAGGTAAATACCTAGCACTGTGATTGCTGTGTCATTGGGTAGTTCAATTTTTAACTGCGGTCAAACCTCCCTACACTTTTCCAGAGTGACTGTACAAGTTTGCATAACCACAAAACATGACAGAGGCTTCTTGTAGCTCCACATCATCACTGAAATTCGTCATTTTCTGTTTTGTTAATTTTAGCATTTTGATAGTTGTGAGGTGGTATCTTATCCTGGTGTTTATTTGCATTTACATGATGCTGAATGATGTTGAGAATATTTTCCTCTGGCTGTTAGTCTTCTGTATGTCTTCCTTGGGAAAAACAAACAAACAAACAAACAAATGTGTGTTCATATCTTCTGCCCATTTCTTAAATGGAATATTAAATTTTGGCATGCTGAGTTTGATTCATTCTTTATGGAATTTGAGAATTATTTTGACTATGAGAGTCTTTTGTAGTTCTTTAAAAAGTTTAGGATCTAGTTCTGCTCAAAGTGCTGGTGGTTTTTTATATGGACTGCATTAAATGGGTAGATTGGTTTTGGTAGCATAGACATTTTAACAATATTTATTCTTCCCATCCATTAGCATGGAGTGTTTTTCCATTTCTTTGTGTATACTCTACAATTTCTTTACGTGTTCTATAGTTTTCAATGTAGAGACATTTACCTCTTTCATCAGGTTTATTCTTAGGTCTCTTGTGTCTGGTTCCATTGTGAATGAGACTGACTCCTTGATTTCATTTCTGCTGCTTCATTGTTGGAAATGCAACAGATGTCTGTATGCAGATTTTATATCCTGCAGCACTGAGTCTTTTATGTTTTCTCCATAGAGTATCATGTCATCTGCATACACTGAAGTTTGGACTTGGTCCTTGTCAATTTGGATGTTTTATTTTGTGCTTTTTCTTTTCTTTTTGTTACCTGACTGCTAAGTCTGATACTTGCAGTACTATGTTAAATAACATTTATGACAGAGTCTTATTCCTAACTGTAACGGTGAAGCAGTTTTTCTGCTTTGAAGATTATATTGACTGTGGGTCTTTACATATGACTTTTATCATGTTGGTTTATATTCTTTCTATAACAATGTTGTTGAGGGGTTTTTATTTAATTTATATTTTTATTAATGATAATGTATTATTTGTTTCAGGAGTATAGGTCTTTGATTCATCAGTCTTACACAATTCACAGCACTCTCCATAGCATACACCTTCCACACTGTCCATCATCCAGTCACCTCACACCTCGCTCTTCTAAGACACTCACTCTTATCATATTGGTTTCAATCAGTTTCTTTATGTGACTTATTGCTTATATATCTGGATGTTTACATGTTTGTAGCAAAAATATGTACAGTTGTCAGATCTTCTTGTTGGAGAGGCTCCTTAATCAGGAAATAGTGTCCTCATTCATCTTTCATTACAATCCTGGGTTTAAAATCTAGTTATTCTGATATAAATATGGTTACTCTGATTTTCTTTTCACATTCATTATCATGGTAGATTTTCTCTATCCAGTCACTTTCAATCTGGTGGTATCTTTATATCTAAAATGAGTCTCTTGTAAGAAGTATATAGATCTTTTTTTAAAATCCATTCTGATACCAGTGCCTTTTTATTATAACATTTATTCCATTTACATTCAGAGGAATATTTGATAAGAATTTCATGTCACCAAAGAGCCCCTGGGTGGCTCAGTCAGTTAAGTGTCTGACTTTACTTCAGGTCATGATTTCAGGGTCCTGAGATTGAGCCCCACGTTGGACTCTCTGTTCTGCACAGAGTCTGCTTCTTCCTTTCTCTATCCCCTCCCCTTCTTCCTGCTCTCTCTGTCTCAAATAAATTAATTAAATTTAAAAATAAAAGAAATTAGTGCCATTTCATTGTCTCTAATTTAGTGTTTCTGGGGATTTTCTCTGTTCCTTTTCTAGTCTTTGATGTTCTTGGTCTTCCCCTCTCAAAGAGTCCCCCATATTATTTCTTACAGGACTGCAGTAGTCATGAACTTCTTTAATTTTGTTTTCTGGTACTTTTTTGTCAGTCCTATTTTACATGACAGCTTTGCTGGATAAAGTATTCTTGGATGAATAGTGTTGCTATTCTGCATTTTGAATATATCATGTCACTTTCTTCTGGCCTATCATATTTCTGTGGACATCTCTTCTATAGACCTGGTTTGGTTGTCCTTGTAGAATTTTTGTTTGTTTGTTTCCACTTGCTACTTTCAGGATTCCTTCCTTATTTGTGCCACTTGGATTTTGATGTTTATGTCTTCCTAAATTTGAGAATGTTTCCAGCTACCCTTTGATCAAATAAGCCTTCTGTCCCTTTCTTCATATTCTTGGATTCCTTTGAAATGAATGTTACCGTGTTTTGTGAATTGCCTGAGTTTCCTAAGTCCACATTGGTGAGCCAATACTTTACTTTCCCTCTTCTTTTCAGCTTCCTTATTTTCCATAATGTTATCTTCATGTCAACGATTCATTCCTGTTTCATCCATCCTCAGTGTCATTACATACAGTTGGTTTTGTCACTTAATTATAAAATTCTTTTTCATTTTAGCATGAATGGTACTTAGTTCATTGGTCTCTTCAGTAAGGCATTGTTTAGATCTTATTAGCATTATTTAAGCCCAGCTAGTATCCTTAAAATTGTTGATTTAGGGGCACTGGGTGGCTCAGTGAGTAAAGCCTCTGCCTTCAGCTTAGGTCATGATCTCGGGGACCTGGGATCAAGCCCTGCTTTGGGCTCCCTGCTTAACAGGGAAGTCTGCATCTCCCTCTCCATCTGCCTCTTCAGCTACTCATGATTTCTCTCACAGTCTTTCTATCAAATAAATAAATAAAATCCTTAAAACATTTACCATACATAAGTGGGATTTATTCCTGTGTTGTAATTATTGTTTAGTATTTACAAATCAATCAATTTGATACACCACATAATAAAAGAAAGGATAAGGACTGTATGATCATTTGATTAAATGAAAACAATATATTTGGAAAAGAGACAGCATCCAGTTATGATAAAAAGCCTCAATAAAGTAAGTTTAGAGGGAACAAACCTCAATAAAGTCCATATAAGTTTATTTTTATTTATTTGACAGTCAGAGATTACAAGTAAGCAGAGAATCAGGCAGAAAGAAAGGAAAGCAGGCTCCCCACTGAGCAGAGAGCCCAGTGCAGGACTTGATCCCAGGACCCCGGATCCTGACCTGAGCCGAAGGCAGCAGCGTAACCCTCTGAGCCACCCAGGTGCCCCACCTTATAAAATCATTAATATCAGGTGATTATAGAGCAATGTTTTACTACAGCAATTGCATTCTGAGATTCAGCTAAGAACACAAATTCTCAAAATTTCTTCACTAGAAACCAAAGTGAACACACTTTCTCTTCAAGAAAAGGATAAATAGGAGACAGGAGGGCAGAGGAGAAGGGATTCTAAGCTTTTCTCATTTCTTGAATAGAGTTAGATACCTATCAAATCATTCTGAAACCTCATAAATCAAGTAGAGATCTGAGAAAAGAAATGCTGCAGGGCTACAGGTAGGAAAGTGACCTCCTTTTGGAAGGTAGAAGGTGCAGAGACTTGAAAATGGTGTGATACAGCTAATGATACAGGGGATGGAAAGAAGTCCTCCTAGAGATACTATTGCAAAGTACTAGAAGTCGTGGAGCATAAAATCAGAACAATTTTCTAATTTTAATTTTTATATATGTTTTATTATTTTTTGCTTTTATTATATTTTAATTCTTATTTTTTTAACATGTTGGGATTTAGTTTCTCTAAACAAGCAGATGAGGACACAAAGATATCTAGTTTCTTGTTTTGGTTGTTGTTTTTCTTGTGTTTTTTTCTTCCTTATTCTTTTCTCATCTTGAAAAAAAAAATAATGAGGAGAAATTTATCACAAGAGTAAGGAAGTGGTTCTCATAGCCACAGATTTAATCATACAGTTACAAGTAAGAAGTCTGAACTAGAATTTAAAGCAAAGATTATAAACATACTAGCTTTGTTTGAAAAACAAATACATAGAAGATACTAGAAAATCCATCACTATAGACATACAAGGACTACAATATAGACATGCTGAAATTAAAAATGCTATCACTGAGGTCCAGTCCCAAGTGGAGACCATATAAGTGAGGATGAACGAAATAGAAGAGGAATTTAGTGATATAGAAGACAAAGTTATGGAAACTAATGAAGCTGATCAGAGGAAAGATAGACGACTCTTAGATAATGAAGGTAGACTTAGGGAATTCAGCATTCCATTAGTGAAAGAATATCTGTATTGTAGGAGTCTCAGAAGAAGAGTAGAAAAGAAGCAGCAGGATTAGTTGAACAAATTATAGTTGAGAACTTACCTAAACCAAAAAAGGAAACAGGTATTCAGGTACAAGAGGCACAGAGAACTCCCCCCAAATCAACAGAAATAAGTCAACACCACGACATACTAGAGTGAAAATTCAAAGTGAAATTTCAAAGATAAAGAGAACATCCTAAAATCACCCTGAGACAAGATGTACTTACCTACACATGTAGGCACATAAGGCTGGCAGCTGACCTGTCCACAGAGACCTAGCAGGCCAGAAAAGACTGGCATATTCAATATGCTAAGTTGGAAAAATATGTAGCCAAGAACACTATATCCAGCTAGGCTGTCATTCAGACCAAATAAATAAATAAAGGAATTCATGAACACTAACCCAGCCTTGCAAGAAATATTAAAGGGACACATAAAGCAAAAAGAGATCCCAAAAGTAACAAAATCCATAAAGGAACAGAGATAATCCACAGATATGGCAACCTTACATGTAATAAAATGACACTAAATTTATATTTTAATAATTCTCTAAATATAAATGGATAAAATGTTCCAATTAAAAGACAAAGGATAACATAATTGATTAAAAAATTTTTAAAAAGACTCATCAGTACACTGCCTACAGGAGATTCATTTCAGACAGAAAGACACCTCCAGATTTCAAATGAAGGTGTAGAGAATGATTTATCATACTAATGGACATCAAAAGAAAGTCAGAGGAACCATCCTTTTGCCAGAGAAAATAAGTATTAGACCACAGATGACAATAAGAGATGAAGAAGGACAGTATATGATTATAAAGGGGTCTATATAAAAGGAAGATCTAACAAATGTAAATATTTATGCCCATAATATAGGAGTAGTCAAATGTATAAATTAATTAATAATAAACTTAAAGGATTTCATTGAAAATACTACAATAATGGTGGGCTTGAACACCCTAATCATAGCAATGGACAAATCGTCTATGCAGAAGATAACCAAGGAAACAAGGGCTTTGACACACTGGACCAGCTGGACTTAACAGATAGTCAGAGCATTTCATCCTAAAGCATTCAGAAATACATTCTTCTTCTGTGCACATGGAAAGTTTTCCAGAACGGATTACATACTGGATCATAAATCAGACCTCAACTTTTTGAAAAAGATTGAGATCATGCCATACATATTTTCAGACCACAATGCTATGAAACTTGAAATCTAACATATGAAAACATAGAAGGACCAAAAATTCATGGAGGTTAAAAGGAATCCTATTTCAGAATGAATGGGTCAACCAGAAAATTAAAGAAGAACTTTAAAAATTCATGGAAGCAAATGAAATTGAATACATGACAGTTGTGAACCATTGGGAAGCAGCAATGGCAGTTCTAAGAGGTAAGTATATAGCAATACAAGCCCCTCCACCCCACCAAGAGACAAGAAAAGTATCAAATGCACAACTTAATCTTATGCTTAAAGATACTGGAGATAAAAAGGACATAAACCATAAATCCAGTGGGAGATAAGAAATAATAAAGATTAGAGCAAAGGGGCACCTGGATGGCTCAGTGGATTAAAGCCTCTGCCTTCAGCTCAGGTCATGATACCAGGGTCCTGGTACTGAGTTCTACATCGGGCTTTCTGCTCAACAGGGAGTCTGCTTCCCTTCCTCTCTCTCTGCCTGCCTCTCTGCCTACTTGTGATCTCTGTCAAATAAATAAATAAAACCTTAAAAAAAAGATCTGAGCAGAAAGCAAAGAAACAGAAATTAAAGAAAAGAACAGAGAAATGTGACTAGGAACTGGTTCTTTGAAAGAATTAATAAGATTGTTAAACCTCTAATCAGGTTTACCAAAAATAAAAGAGAAAGGACCCAGATAAATAAAAGCATAAACAAGAGAGGAGAAAACACAGCAAAACCCAATAAATGCAACAATCATATGGAAATATTATGAGCGAATACATGCCAAAAAGCTGGGCAAGCTGAAATAAATGGATACAGTCCTTGAAACATAATCTACCAAAATTCAATGAGGAAGAAACAGAAAACCTAAGCAGACCCAAAACCAGCAAAAAGGGGAAAAAACTGAATTAGTTACCAAGTTTCCCAAAAAGTATCCAGAGAGAAATGGCTTCCCAGGGGAATTCTGCCAAGTAATAAAATAAGAATTAATGCCCATATTTCTGAAAGTATAAAAAAAAATAGAAAAAAGGAAAACAGCAAACTCCTTCTATGAGACCAGCATTGCCTTGAGGCCAAAACCACAGAAGGATGCCCTCTAAAAAGAATTACAGACCAGTATCCCTGATGAACAAGGATGCATATAGTCTCACCAAGATACTAGCCAACAGGATCCAATGGTACATTTAAAGGATTATTCAACATGACCATGAGGGATTTATTCCTGCACTGAAAAGTGACTCAACCTCAGCAAGTCAATCAATGGGATAGACCACATTAAAAAATGGGCAAAAAATAAAATAAAAAACAAACGCAAGAACCATATGACATTCTCCATAGATGCAGAAAAAGCATTTCACAAAATACTGCATCTTCTTTGAAAAAACTCGCTACCACGTAGAAAGAGAGGGAATATAACTCAACATCATAAAGACTATATATGAAAGACCCACAATAGATATAATCCTCAACAGAGAAAGACTGATTTTCCCCTACGTTCGGAAACACACCAGGTTTGTCCACTCTCACCACCGATGTCCAAATGTTTAGCATGGAAATGTGTGGTTCCTCTCATAGCAGATCTCCTATGCTTCTGCCTTTTGCCTCCCTATCCCTGGAAAACAATCCTACAACCATGCAGTAGCAAGCAGTTTATGTCAACACAGAGCAGAAAACTGGCATCTAGACACTCTCTTCTCAGGCAGGTTTCCTGCTCCTAAAGCTTGGTGGTAAGGTAGGGTTTTTTTTATTGTTGTTTCGTTTTGTTTTGTTTTTTGTTTTGTTTTGTTTTTCTGTTTTGTTTTTTGTTTGTTTGTTTTTAACTTTTTTAAGTCTGGGAATTCTGTCATACTCAGGCAGCACCCATTTTCATGTCACCCCAGGGATCCTGAGACCAATCTTGTCACACTCAGGATTCCACCTGGCTTCCCTACCTGAGCATTTTTAAGCCAGGGACACCCCCACAGCAGCAGACTTCTAAATGTTACCATTTTCTGATCTGCTGCTAAGAAGACTTTGTGGTAGCTTCCCCAGGCAGGTTCCCACCCCTAAGCTATATAACACCAGATTCAAATCTGAACACCACCTCCCTTCCGAATGGTGGGCCCTTTTCTACTTATAGACCTGCAGCATTTTTTTTCTCAGATCTCTGATTCATTTATTGTGTGTTCTGAATGACCTGATAAATATTGACTTGTATTTGAGGGAGGAGACAAACTTAAGTCCTCCTCCCACTGCTTTGTGTTGGAAGCTAGACATGAAGACAGTGAACCTGCTGACAGGCTGGATTTTGTTCTCCCCCGTCTATGAGAGCTAAATATTGTTTTGGCAGAAGGTAATGACTTGGGACACAGCATCATCCTTTCTTGGTTTAAGTTTATTTTGGGAAGACGTAGCAAACATAATAGCTATCATTTTCTACATTTATATTTAAGCTTTAATGGAGGAGTGGAAAGTAGCATCATATTATGAACTTACCCATGAAGTGTGACAGTTCATGGGGTTTAATGGTCCGTGTCTTCATGAATACTGGCGATAGCATTTCAGGGAATGGTGACGCTGAGTGACACATTTTGCTTTATACTGGTTGAGTCTTTCGGCCTCACCATGAACTTCACTATAAATACATCCCAAAGATGAATTTTTCATCCTGAAAGAAAGTTAACCTGTTTTCCATTCGATGATGTCAGAAGGGTCACTGAAAAAGCCCTTGGTCATTGGCCAGCTGAGCTACGTGGTGACTGGCCACCTGAATGAGACAAATTTGTGAGTGCCTGGGTGATTCACCAGGGCATGGTGGTGACATCACAAGAAGGCATTGTGATGCCCTAGGGTGAGGCCAGCAAGACGGGCTAGGCTGTGCCGCTGATGGGGAGACCACCTGAGCCGCCTCCTCGAAGTCTCCCCACAAGGCTGTGGAATGGATTGGGGCTCACCCAGCAGTAAGACCCCGAGAAATTGGAAGAAGTGCTTTTCCTTCCAGGAGTCTTTCCAGGGGAGCAGCTTCTCCTTCAGGCAGAGCAGGAAGACTGCGGGAAAGCGGCTGGGGAGGGGGAGCCACCGGTGAGGCCAGAGTCTCTGAGGACCAACCTCCAGGGGCACCACTCCCGCCTCCACAGAGATGGGCACTGCCTCTGGGAGCAGGTGGCGGCAGATCTGGGAGGGCGTGGTGTGGACTTGACTTCCAGAGGCACTGCTCCATCTGCTTCAGAGATGGGTCTGGCCTGGGGGAGCTGGCATTGGTGCTGGGCATGGGGTGGGCTGTGCAGAATGAGGGCTGCAGGGGTGACCCACAGGAGTTCCAGCCCAAAAAGGCGGGGAGAGTCAGGTGATCCTGGTCAGCCTGCACAGCCCCCCACACAGGAGGCTCAGCCAACTGCAGTCCAGAAGCCCCATGGTGGATGCATCAAGGAAAAGGGCCCAATTGTTGAGATAATCCAAGAACTTTTCTCAAGTTTGTTGCAGGGGTGCCAGATACCGGTTTTGGAGAACTTGTCTACAATCAGGGATTGATTTCAAGGATGTCTTTTTTTTTTTCTTTTTTCTTTTTTAAGTGACAGATTTGGTTCCCCCTCCTTCCCCACAGATCCCATCCTAAATCACACTGTTACCCCGTTCCAACAGGTCCGGGAGAACTTAAACACCTTCCTCTGCTGTGATTCTTTTTTGTTTTTAAATTTTGAATCATTATTAATTTTTTTGCATATTTTGCATCTTTGTTCTAAAATATAAACTTTGTCAATCTATGGACATGCCTATATATGAAGGAGATGGGTGTGCCCAAAGTGATAGGATGATTTCTTATAAAATTTACCTAGTTGTACTACTTTCTGTACTTAGCTAGAATATTTAAAAAAAAAATGTCCTTGGGGCCCTGGGTGGCTAAGTTGGTTAAACTTCTGCCTTAGGCTCAGCTCATGATGCCAGGGTCCTGATAGTGAGCCCTGCATCTGGCTTCCTGGTTGGTGCGGTGCCTGCTTACTTCTCTCCTGCTCCCTTTGCTTGTGCTTTCTGTGAAACAAAGACAATCTTTTTCTTTTTTTAAGTTAATTTTAAGAATAAGTAAAAATAAGAAAATGAAATATAATTTTCTTTGCCTGTCACTAATTTTCCAGTGCAGTCATAGTGATAGCAATAATAATAGAGCAAAGTTGGATACTTTATTAAAACCAATGAGTGTACTGAAATTTTTCGGGAACAAAGTCCCTGAGAAATGCAAGGATGACATGTGTATGGATAAAAAATGTATGATGGTTACTATGCTGATTTTAGTGGCAATGGTGAAGATGGTAAAAAAAATATCACAGCTACTGTGCATGGGTCACTCATGCCACTCAGATTTGACACATCCAGTATAAACTATCCCATTTAGTCTTGTCATTTTTTTTTGCCTTTTCTTCAGATTTATTTAGGTATAATTGACAAATATTCCATATATATAAGGTACACAGTTTCATTTAAGAATTACACTTCCTGGGGCACCTGGGTGGCTCAGTGGGTTAAAGCCTCTGCCCTTGGCTCAGGTCATGATCCCAGAGTCCTGGGATCGAGGCCCACATCAGGCTCTCTGCTCCACGGGGAGCCTGCTTCCTCCTCTCTCTCTGCCTGCCTTTCTGCCTAATTGTGATTTCTCTCTGTCAAATAAATAAAATATTTAAAAAAAAGAATTACGCTTCCTAATAACTACAAAGTGCATATCCACCAATTCACTTAGCTTGTGTATGTGGTGTGTGTGTGTGTGTGTGTGTGTGTGTGTGTAAGAATACCACCAACTGGGGAGATCTCCAGTAACAGGAAATTTCCAATATACCATGTTGTTAACTATATATAAATTGCTGTAATATAACTTATTCAACATGTATACTGGAAACTTAGCATTTGACCCACATCTTCCCAATTTTCCCTGCCTTTAGTCACTGACAATTCCCATTCTACTCTTCTAAAGATTGACTTTTAGATTTCATTTACAATTGTAATTATAAAGTGTTTGTCTTTCTATGTTTGGCTTATTTCACTTCTCTCAATGACCTCCAGGTTCATCCATGATACTTTTATTTCATTTTTCCATTCATTTGTCAATGAATATGTCAAATTAATTTCCACATTTTAGCTATTGTGAGTCACACTGCAATAATGATTACACGAGTAAAGTATAGTTTCAAATTTGATTTCATATCATTTTATGTCCTTTGCATAGATATCCAGAAGTGGGATTGTTGGAACTTAGGATAGTTTTACTTTCAACTGTTTGAAAAACTTCTATACTATTTTCCATAATGGCTGTACCAATTTATATTCCCATCAATAGTTCTCAAGTGTTGTTTTTTATCTGCATCCACTCCAACAGACATCATTTTGTTCAATTATTGATAACAATCATTCCAAGAAATGTGAGATCATATCTCATGATTCTGATCTGCTCTTCTGATGAGTTAAAGGCTCAAAGAGTTGAATTCATTAATCCATGTTTACATTTCTAGTAAGTGACAGCTAGCATTAGATCTAACATTGGCTCCAAAAATCTGCAGCATGTTTTACAATAAAGCAAAATAAACTTCTCTTCAGTCTGAATCTAAAGACAAAGTATATGCTGATAAATCAGATATCTCTCCATATATCTCTCTACCTACTTACCTATTTATCAGTACTGATTCTCTGATGTGATATTTCATGACGATATATATACAGAAACACACAGATATAGGCACATACGAATACTATACATTTTAGATCTCTGTGTACAATGAAATCCTTATGATCACAAGCTTTATAACCATCTAAACAAATGAAAAATAGACATTGGTTAACTATTTTAAATGAGTCTTAATCCCTAAGTCATGAAAGCTTTCTGAACTCTGCTGTTTGTCTTCTTGCTTTTTTTTTCCTTTTTTTAAATTTCCTTTCAGCGTAACAGTATTCATTGTTCTTGCACCACACCCAGTGCTCCATGCAATATGTGCCCTCCCTATTACCCACCACCAGGTTCCCCAACCTCCCACCCCCACCCCCGCCCCTTCAAAACCCTCAGGTTGTTTTTCAGAGTCTATAGTCTCTCATGGTTCATCTCCCCTTCCAGTTTCCCTCAACTCCCTTCTCTCCATCCCCCCATGTCCTCCATGTTATTTGTTATGCTTCACAAATAAGTTGTTTTCTTTTTAACAGAAACTGTTGTCGAAACATTAGAAGGCATGAAAAATTTCATGTATGACTCATTGCAGAGATACTGCAGGGAACTGTGCTTGGCTAGACTCCAGAGGATTGCCCTCTCGGCAACCTGATACATTCTAGGGAAGTCATTTCATAATACCATGAAAGCTAGGTAACGGATAGCAATGCAAAATAATTAATATCTATGGGCATGCAGATACAAGTATGAACAAAGTTTTCAAAGTACTGAGGTATGCTTTGAGCAGCCAGTAGGTTCATGGAAGTCCTGTGGAAAAAGTCTGCTAGGTCTTTTAGAGAACTCTTCCCCCATAGGTGGGTAAAGAAGTTTATTTTGATAAAGTTCACACAAAAGTATGACAGAGTTCTTGAAAAGAGAAGAAATAACCCAAATTTATATGAAAATTGGTGATTTTTGTTTTTTAAATTCAGATGCTTATTAAAATTTAGTCTGATATTTCTTATAAAATTTTAGGGAAAATGATAGAAATTTCTTTGTTAAAGGCGCATTCTGCTTGCAACTATGCAATAATCAGACAAAATGGATTGTGACCAGACTTATTTAGTGATCTGAATGATCTTTTTTTGAGATTCGTTTGCTTCTGAATAAAATTCTACATTGTCCGGTATCTAGAGAACACATTTCTAGATTTGCCAACGGATCATATATAGTTTGAACCAAATTAATTCTCATCACATGGGATCCACATTTAATCTTTATAATGATCCTATATTTGAAAAATCACTTTATTCTGTAAATATGTGAATCAATAAAGTGAGAGGTTTTTCAAGTCTTATTTGCAATTGAATAGGAACATTTGAAACCTAGGAAAAAGAATATCTGTAATATTGATAATGCTTATTAAATTATATTAAACTAAATTCAAAATGGTAATATGCAAATTATGTATAAGTTACATTATTTCGAGGACTTTTCTCATTGTGAAGTAGGAATAAACTGAATATATACATTTACAAAGCAATTTACAGGGGAGATAATAAAGAGGAGTTTGATCTTTGTAAGCACAACCACGTAGGGCAACTTTGGTATTGGGGCAGGACATGGATCAGAGTTCATTGAGAGGATCTGGAAGTGATGTGTGTATTCTCTACACTATTGATCAAAGCTGTATTATTGCAGGGAACAAGAGAAAATAAGATTAAGACTGAAATAGATAGGAAACAAGAAATATCTTGAAATGACAATATAGAAGAAACAAAGCAATTTATTGAGGCATAGATAACTTGTATAAATTCTTGACTCTGTTTCATCTCTGGTACATGTTTAATTAATAGGTTTAATACTTTTCTTTTAATTTCTATTTACTTTTGAGCAGTTAAAAACGACCAATTTTATTTCATAATTGTTGCCTAAAATATTTAGTGCGAAGATAGGATTCTTTTTAAATACAAATTTAATATATAAATACCTGCATCTATTTACTATCTGTGTTAAGACAGGAAATCCAATGAATTCCCTTAAATTTCTGAAACTTGATTTATCATCAGCAACTCTCTGTATTCATATTGATGGTTGTATCAAACTGAAGAGACTTTGGTCAGGAATAAATAAAATAAATTCCTGGCATCAATCTCACATATGGTAGGTTCCACCCTGAGAAGATGGTCAACAGAAGTGTATAGTCCTATCCTCTCTGCCATGTATGGACCTTCTTCAGGTTCAAGCCTTCATTCTCCACCTGACTAAGAAACCATCTCTTTCCCTTTTACTCCACTCCCTATTGACAGTAATGCTGAGGCCAGACCCAGAACTTCGAGTGAAGTTTCAATGCTTGAAGCAGATGCAAATCTTTTGCAAAGTAAGTAGACTGGCTTCCATAATGCCATTGGGTAAAGTTAAAATAACGGAGAAATAATCTCATTATTTTTACATGAAAATATAATTCTTCATATTAGGGTTTGGAACCAGATATTCAATATCTAAAGCGACTTCCGTGTCAGATGCAGTAGCTCTTTAACTATAAACACAACCAGCTTTCCCAGTTTTTCCTCTGCGAGTTGACAGTGACCACCCAATAATTGAAAATAAACTCCTTCACATAAACCCAGAACCCTGATGTAGGTATTTCCCAGTAGATTAGGAGATGAACATCTGCAATAATTTGAGAACATGTAAATTACTAAGTGAAATAACTTTTTTATGACTTTAGGATATTATTCCAAGAATGCATGGACATTGCATCAACAGACCATAGGATAAATTGATGGTCCCACAACCTATGCCTCTTGATATCCAAGGCAGATACTTCAAACCCACTTACAATTTTTACCAGTACTTCCTCATTTTTTAAAGATTTTATTTATTTATTTGACAGACGGAGATCACAAGTAGCCAGAGAGGCAGGCAGAGGAAGAGGGAGAAGCAGGCTCCCACTGAGCGGAGAGCCCAATGTTGGGCTTGATCCCAGGACCCTGAGATCATGACCTGAGCCAAAGGCAGAGGCTTTAAACCACTGAGCCACCCAGCGCCCCCTTCCTCAGTTTTTTAAAATAATACACTCATCTCTCATCTTGATTCCTAAATCCGAAATACCATGCCATGATTTATAACTCAACCAATGCCAAGATAAATGTGTCTAGGAAACACAATGCACAGATTTGAGGCCTCTCAGGACCACAGAGGGGCACAGACATAGGTGCTGATATGAAGGTGGTGTGTAGAGTATCGGAGAGAGGCCCAGGACAGGAGGAATGAGCAGGGGCTTGCTATGGGCAGGGGCAGGGAACAGGGCAGAGAAGTCAAGGAAGAGCAGGAAGAGCAGTGACTGAACTGCCATCTCTCTCCACACGGCAGCCTGTGCTGTTGCCAAGCTTTTATAACTGCCCCAGGACATCACAATGCCTTCTTCCTGTGATGTCACCACCATGCAAATTAATCACTATGCCCTGGCCAGTCATTGGGGATTTCTCAGATTAGCCTCATTCTGGTGACCAAGCAACACACAGGTCAGCTGATCAGTTATTGTTGGCTTTCTCAGTTTCACCCCTGACTGATATTATCACCTGGAAACCATGTTTTAAAGGAAAACAAGTAAACTGTCCTACAAGATGAAAAGATAATATTTGAGCTGTATTTATACTGAAGGTCATGGTGAGGCTGAAAGTCTCAACCAACGCAAAGCTAAATGTGCCACTTAGAGGCACCGTTAATTAAAACACTTACATGGATATTAATGAAGACATTGGCCATTAGACCCCATGAAGGTCACAGTTGTGGGTAACTCAGACCACGTGGCAATAGAGCAAATGCTACTCTCAACTCATCCATCATGGCTTAAATATAAGTGTAGAAAATAACAGGCATTATGTTTGATTCATAGTAATAATAAAAGGGAGAGATCATGACCAATGTAAGAGAAACAGAGAATTCTTAGAACATATCATCAGCAACTATACAGCAACAAATTAGGCCATCTGGAAGAAATAGATGCATTCATGGAAACTTGTAATCTACCAAGTCCAAAACAGGAAAGAATAGATAATCTGAGCCGACCCATAACCAGCATGGAAATTGAAGCAGTGATCACAAAGCTCCCAAAAAATCTAGATTCCAGGGCGAGATAGCTTCCCAGGGAAATTCTACCAAACATTGAAAGAATAAATCATACCTCTTCTACTGAAGCTGTTTCAAAAAAAAGAAAGAAAGCAAGGAAGGAAGGGATGGATAGTGTCCAAACTCATTTTATGAGGCGACCATTAGCTTGATCCAAAAGCAGACACCCCACTGGAAAGGAGAATTACAGACCAATAGTCTTGATGAACAAGAATGCCAGAATACTCAGCAAGGTACTAGCCAGCAAGATCCCATGGAATGTTAAAAGAGCTATTCATGATGAAGGGAGATCAATTCCTGAGATGCAAGGAAGGTTCAACATAGACAAGTGCATCGATGTGATAGATCATATTAACAAAAGAATGACAAGAACCATATCATCCTCTCAACTGATGCAGAAAAATCATTTGGCAAAATACAACATCCTTTCCAGATGAAAACTCCTCAAAATATAGGGTTAGAAGGCACATGTTTCATCAAAGCCATCTCTGAACAACCCACAGCAAATGTCATTCTCAATGGGAAAAATCTGAGAGCTTTTCCCTTTGGGTCAGGAACATGACAGGGATTCCCATTCTCACCACTTTTGTTCAACAGAGTATTAGAAGTCTTAGCCTCAGCATTTGTACAACAAAAAGATAATGGATTCAAACTGGCAAAGAAGTCAAACTCTCTCTTTGCATATGACAATATACTTTATGAGAAAATCCCAAAAGACTCCACCCCTAAATTACATGAAATAACAGCAATTCAGCAACATGAAGGACTCAAAACGAATGCACAGAAATCAGTTGCTTTTCTATATACTAACAATCTGAATGGAGAAAGAGTAAGGTTTCAATTCCATTTACTATAGCATTCAAAACCATAAGATACCTATGAATAAACCTAATCTAAGAGGTCAAGGATCTGTACCATAGAAACTACAGAAGACTTATGAAGGAAACTGAGGAAGACACAAAGAGGTGGAACAACTTCTATGCTCATAGATTGGAAGAAAAACATTGTGAAAACGTCTAAGCTGCCCAGATCAATCTACACATTCAATGCAATCCCTATCAAAATAAACTTGATATTCTTCCCAGAGCTAAAACAAGCAATCCTAAAATTTGCATGTAGCCAGAAAAACCCCTAATTGCCCGGGGATTGTTGAAAAAGAATACCAAAGCTTGGGGCATCACAATTTCTGTTTGCAAGCAAGTTTACAAAGCTGTGATCATCGAGACAGCATGTTAGTGACACAAAAACAGATGTATCACTCAATGGAATAGAACAGAGAGCCCAGAAAAAAAACCCTTGACTCTAAGGCCAACTGATCTTTAATAAAGCAGGGAAGAATATCCAATGGAAAAAAAGGCAATGTCTTTGATAAATGATGCTGGAAAAATTGGACAGTCACATGCAGAAGGACGACACTGGCCCATTCTCATCTACCACATGTAACAAAAAATCCAAAATGGATGAAAAACCCCAGTGAGAGAGAGGAATCCTTCAAAATCCTAGAGGAGAACCCCAGGCAGCAAACTCTTCAACCTCAGCCACAGTAACTTCCTGCAACACAGGTCTCTAAAGGCAAGGGAATCAAAAGAAAAATGAACTACTGTTTCTCAAGATAAAAAGCTTCTGCACAGCCAAGCGAACAATCAACATAACTTCTGATTGGGAGAAGATATTTGCAAATGATATATTCAATAAGGAATTAATAGCCACAATAAAGAAAGAAGTTATACATGAGAGACATAATATTCAAGATCTGAATAAATATATTTGTTTACCCACTGAATAAACTTGAACTCAACTATTAAAACAGCTACACAAATTATCAGAACTTGTTTCTAAATTTTGTCCTAGAGATATGATGAGCAATTGCTATTTTAATGTTACTCATATCTCAGTGAATGAGACATGAGAATTGTATTCACTTCTCACACTGAGTGAGTTTATGAGTGAATACACTCATAAAACATCAAGTATTCTCCTTAATCTCCAAAGATGTCCCCAGATCATGAGTCTTTATGGAGTTATCTAAAATGGCAAGAGCAGGGATGAGAGCAAAGTATACACAGTGGTTTGAAAAATACTCTATTCAGAAAAATGACTTCATTGATAGGATGATGGGAGGACCAATATCAGCTTGAGAAACCAGTATGTTTGTAACTATGCATGATAACAAAGGGTACATGTCTTATGGGTATTTTTATTGTTACTTATCATTTAAATGCTTAAGATAATTTTGATTAGAATCAATAAAGAAACTATTTAATAAAATATTAGAATTAACAATTGATAGATTTTTTTAAAGAATTTTTTTTATTTGACAGAGAGAGATCACAAATAGACAGAGAGACAGGCATAGAGAGAGGGAGAAGCAGGCTCTACGCTGAGCAGAGAGCCCAATTCAGGGCTCTATCTCAGGACCCTGAGATTATGACCCAAGCTGAAGGCAGAGGCCTAACCCACTGAGCCACCCAGCGACCCCAACAATGGATAGATTTAAGCATTTAATTAACAATGGCCGGGCGCCTGGGTGGCTCAATGGTTTAAGCCGCTGCCTTCGGCTCAGGTCATGATCTCAGGGTCCTGGGATCGAGTCCTGCATCGGGCTCTCTGCTCAGCAGGGAGCCTGCTTCCCTCTCACTCTCTCTGCCTGCCTTTCTGCCTACTTGTGATCTCTCTCTGTCAAATAAATAAAAAAAAAATCTTTAATTAACAATGACCATTCAAAGGAAAATCTTATTTTGCTATAAAGTCTATTAAAATATCCATATTTTATAGATTTTATATATTCCATATTTTCATATAGATATATAATTAAATGTTAAAAAGTAAATAAATTTTTACATACTTGTGTGTTTAAAAAAAATGAAATTCTCTTTAAGCCTTAGACAAAACATTATAGAATTCTTGAAAGAATTGTTGTTGTACCTTGTATTCTACTGTAAAATGGTAGTAAATATAGTGGAATTGATATTTTAATCAATGGCTGACATCTACAATCATCAATGCACTTCTTTTCTCTATTTATGGTAAATTAAACTAAGGTCTACACTTAATACTATATTCACGTAAATACAGTCACTAAATAATTATAATTCTCTGACAAAATACACAGCACATGTATGAATGGTAATGGACCTGCAAATGTGAGAATTTGTCCAAACCAAGGTATTTTTAGTAAAATAATTGAATTTGAAAGAGGCATATTATCACTGACTGGTACAGCTAAGATGAGATAGGTGAAAAGTTCCTGTGGTTTAAATTAACTCCTAAGACTATGATCTCTTAGAAAATGTGGGTATTGTTTTTTTCTGTGTGTTTTTTCCCCCTTTCCTTCTTAATCAAGACAGTAGTGTTGTAAATCTGCCTCACAAAATACATCCTAAGAATGTTTATTAAAAAAACAAAAACAAAAACAAAACAAAACAACAACAAAAAAAAACACTAAGCCTCCCCCTGTTATTTCCAGTGTCCCATTATTCCTGGCGCTGTCATGCACCCCTTCCATTTCCCCACCAGTCCCATCACCCGCAGGTAAAGGCGCCACCTCTCCCAATCCCGGCCTAGCCAGGCTCCAAAGGATGAGCTGCAGGCCAAGGGCAGTGCTGGAGCCCAGACCTGGAGGAGCCCATGGCTGCTGGCAGCAGGGCGGGGTCCCACCCGTGGCCAAGAAGGAGGAGCCTCCATGGTTACCCCTGAAGTCAGGCTACCTCGCCAAGAAGGAGGAGCCCTGGGAGCGGGGAGGCCGCCAAGACATGCTAGGCTGTGCGCTTTGACAGGGAGGCCGCCTTGGTCCCCTGCTGGATGTCTCCCCCAAAGGCCAGAGACCAGCCCTGCACTAACCCAGCAGCGAGAGAGCCCGAGAAATAGGAAGAAGCACTTTTCCTTTCAGAAGTCTTTCTGGTGGAGGGGCTTCTCCTTCAGGAAGAGCAGCGAGGCCACAGGAGAGCGGGAGAGGCCTCGGGGGCCAGGAGACCCTCCACTGAAGGCCAGATGGACCAGGCCTCCAGGGGCAGGGGCACAGCTTCAGCTGCCACAGAGATGGGGCTGGCCTCTGGGTGGAGCAGGTGGCAGGCCAGGCGGGAGGGGGCAGCGGGGTAGGAGGGAGCAGCTGTGGTGACCCACAGGAGCCCAACATCAGGAAGGGAGCAGACTGGTCAGCTTGGTCAGCCTGCGCAGCCCCTGCACTGGCGACCCAACTGAGTACAGTCCGGAAACCCCCTAGTACCGTCAGCAGAGGAAAAGGACCTGATTGTTGAGATAACCCAGGAAATTTTCTCCCTCTTTGTTTGTTGCAGGGGTGCCAGCTACTGGTTTTGGAGAACTTGTCTACAACCAGGGATCGATTTTAAAGCTTTGTTTTGGTTTGGTTTGGTTTGGTTTGGTTTTTTTACTTTTTATTAAGTGGAGAATTTGTTTGCCCTCCTTCCCTACAGATTCCCTCATAAAGCTCTCTGTTACCGGGGCACCTGGGTGGCTCAGTGGGTTAAAACCTCTGCCTTCGGCTCAGGTCATGATCCCAGGGTTCTGGGATCAAGCCCTGCATCGGGCTCTCTGCTCCGCAGGGAGCCTGCTTTCTCCTCTCTCTCTGCCTGCCTCTCTGCCTAGTTGTGATTTCTCTCTGTCAAATAAATAAAATATTAAAAAAAAAAAGGCTCTCTGTTATCACCATTCCAACAAGTCAAGGAAAGTTTAAACACCTTCCTCTGCCTTGGTTTTCCTTTGTTTTTGTTTTTGTTTGCATCAGTTTAAAGTTTTTTACATACTTTGCATCTTTATTCAAAAATGTAAACTTTTCAGAGTCCATAGTCTCTTATAACAACCTGAGGGTTCTGAAGGGTCAGGGGTGGGAGGTTGGGGGAACAGGTGGTGGGTGATGGGGAGGGCACGTTTTGCATGGAGCACTGGGTGTTGTGCAAAAAGAATGAATACTGTTACGCTGAAAAAAAAATAAATAAATAAAAAGGGAAAAAAAAAATGTAAACTTTTTCTATGTGCAGGTCCATATATGAAGGAAATGGGTGGGCCCAAAGGGATAGGATTATTTTTTTAACACAAATTTTACCCGATTTTACTGCTTTCTGTATTTAACTATGGTATTAAAAAAATTGTCTTTGGGGCACCTGGGTGGCTAAGTGAGTTAAACTTCTGCCTTAGGCTCTGCTCATGATCCCAGGCCCCTGATAGTGAGCCGTGCATCTGGCTCCCTGGTTGGAGGGGTGCCTGCTTATCCCTCTCCTGCTCCCTTTGCTTGTGCTTTCTGTCAAATAAATAAATACAATCTTTTTTTAAAGTTAACTTAAAAAATAAGTAATAATAAAAACATAAAATAAAAATTTATTTGCCTATCACTAAGTCTCCAGTGGAGTAATAGTTACATCTGTGATAGCAAAGTAGGATGCTTTGTGAAAATCAATGAGTGTTTTGAAACTTTTTGGGAACAATGTCCCTGAGAAATCCAAAGATGATATGTGTATGGATAAAAATGTATGATGGTAACTATGTTGATTTTAGTGGCAATAGTGAAGATAGTAAAAAATGTCACAATTAGTGTGCATGGGTCACTCATGCCACTCAGATTTGACGTATCCAGTATAAATTATATAATTCAGTCTTGTCATTTTTTTGTTTTTTTTTCTTCAGATTTGTTTAGGAATAATAGACAAACACACACACACATATATATGGTGCACAGCTTTATTTAAGATACTTACACTTTCCAATAATCACTACAAAGCGCATATCCACAAATTCACTTAGCTTGTGTGTGTGTGTGTGTGTGTGTGTGTGTGTGTGTGTGTATGAATACTACCAACTGGTGAGATCCATAGTAACAGAAAATTTCCAATATACAATTTTGTTAACTACATATAAATTGCTCTAAATAGAACTTATTCAACATGTACACTGGAAACTTAGCATTTCACCCACATCTTCCCATTTCTCCCTGCCTTCAGTCACTGACAATTGCCATTCTACTCTTTGCTTTTAAAGATGGACTACTAGATTTCATATACAATTGTAATTGTTGTAAGTGTCTGTCTTTCTGTGTTTGGCTTATTTCACTCCTTTTAATGTCCTCCAGGTTCATAAATGTTGCTCTTATTTCATTTTTCCATTTATTTGTCAATGAACATGTAAAATTAATTTCCATATTTTATCCATTATGAGTCACACCGCAATAATGATTACAAGAGTAAAGTATAGCTTCAAATTTGATTTCATATCATTTTACTTCCTTTGGGTATATAGCCAGAGGTGGGACTATGGGAGTTTTACTTTTAACTTTTTGAAGAACTTCTATACAAATTTCCATAAAGGCTGTAGTAATATATAGTCCAATCAATAGTGCTCAAGTGTTGTGTTTTCGCCACATTCTCTCCAAAACTCATTATTTTTTCAATTATTAATTACAGGCATTCTAGGAAGTGTGAGATCATATCTCATGATTTTGATCTGCTATACTTATGAGGTAAAGGTCAGAGAGTTGGATTCACTAATCCGTTTTTACATTTCTAGTAAGTGACAGCTAGCATTAGATTTAGCATTGGCTCCAAAAATCTGCAGCTTGTTTTGCAATAAAGCAAAATAAACTTCTTTTCAATCTGAATCCAAAGTCAAAGTATAATTTCTTCCAGTCCCGTCCATGTTGCTACAAAAGTTGGGTATTCGTCTTTTCTGATGGAGGCATACTACTCCATTGTGTATATGGACCACATCTTCCTTATCCATTCATCCGTTGAAGGGCATCTTGGTTCTTTCCAGAGTCTGGAAGAAATTATGCTGAGCGAAATAAGTCAAGCAGAGAGAGTCAAGGATCATATGGTCTCACTTATTTGTGGAGCATAACAAATAACATGGAGGACATGGGGAGATGGAGAGGAGAGGGAGTTGAGGGAAACTGGAAGGGAGATGAACCATGAGAGACTATGGACTCTGAAAAACAACCAGAGGGTTATGAAGGGCCGGCAGGGGGGTGGGGGGGGGGTGGGAGGTTGAGGAACCAGGTGGTGGGTAATAGGGAGGGCACGTACTGCATGGAGCACTGGGTGCGATGCCAAAACAATAAACACTGTTATGCTGTAAATAAACAAATAAAAAAAAAAAACAAAGTCAAAGTATATACTGGTGAATCAGATATAACTCCATACATCTGTCTACCTACCTACCTATTTTTCAGTGCTGATTTGCTATTGTGATATTTCATGAAGGTGTATATAGAAGCACACAGATGTATGCACATACAAATACTGTGCATTTTAGATCTCTGTGTACAATAAAATTCTTAAGATTACAAGCTCTATATCTATCTAAACAAATGAAAATACACATTACTTAAATATTTAAGAAGCACATTAATTCCTAAGTCACTAAAGCATTTTGAACTCTGTACTGTTTGTCCATTTTAATAGAAACTGTTGTGAAAATATTAGAAGGCATGAAAAAGTCCATATATGAAATTGCAGAGATACTGTAGGGACCTGTGCTGGGCTAGATTCCCGTGGATTCTCCTCTCAGTAATCTGATTCATTCTAGGAAAGTCATTTCACGATACTGAAAAATCTGGATAACTAATAGCAATGCAAAATAATTATCTATGGACATACAGATACAAGTATGAACACATTTTCCAAAGAACCAAGGTGGACTTCATGCAGCCAGTACTATTAAGGAAGTCCTGGGGAAAAAGATCTGATGGGTCTTTTAGAGAACTCTTCCCCTATAGGTCCATAAAGAACCTTAATTTGGTAAAGTTCACATAAAAGTATGACAGGGTTCTTGAAATGAGAAGAAGCAATCCAAATTTATATGAAAACTGCTGGCGATTTTTTTTTTTTACGTTCAGATGATTATAAAAGATTAGTCTGAGAATTCTTAAAACATTTTAGGCAAAAACTAGAAATTTCTTTGTTAAATGCACATTCTTTTTCCAACTATGCAATCGACAAAAATGATTGCGACCAGACTTATTTAGTGATCCCAATGATCCTTCTTTGAGATTTGTCTGCTTCAGAAGAAAATTCCTCATTGTCTGGTATCTAGAGGACACATTTTCAGATCTGACACTGGATCACTATACAGTTTTAACTAAATTACTTCTCATCACCTGGAATCCACATTTAATCTTTATCATAATGATCTTATATTTGAAAAATCGCTTTATTCTGTAAATATGTGCATCAATAAAGTGAGAGGTTTTTCAAATTTTATTTGCAATTGAATACAAACATGGAAAACAAGGAAAATAACATATGTAATATAGATAATGCTTATTAAATATTCTTAAACTAAAATAAAAATGGTAATACGCAAATTATTTATAAATACCATTATTTAGAGGAACTTTCACATTATGATGGAGGAATAAACTGAATATATACATTTACAAAGCAATTTACAGAGGAGGTAATAAAGAGAAGGTTGATCTTTGTAAGCAAACCCACCTAGGGCAACTTTGGTATGGGAGCAGGACATGGGTCAGAGTTCACTGAGAGGATCTGGAAGTGATGTGTGTATTTTCTACACTGTTGATTAAAGTTTTATGGTTGCCAAGAACAAGAGAAAATATGATTCAGACTGAAAATGAGAGGAAACAAGAAATTTCTTGAAATGACAATATAGAAGCACTAAACCAATCTACTTAGGCTTAAATAACGTGTATGTATTCTTCACGCTGTTTCATCAATAGTGCATTTTTAATTAATAGCTTTTAAATTTTCTTTTAATTTCTATTTAGTACTGAGTAGTTAAAAATAAGCATTTGTTATTTCCTAATTGTTGCCTAAAATATTTAGTGTTATGATAGTATTCTTTTTAAATAGAAATTTCACATATAAATATCTGCATCTATTTACCACCTAGGTTAATACAAGAAATCCAAAGAATTCCCTTTAAATCTCTGAAATCTGCCTTTGCCGATGTTCCTAGGAAGATGTTGCTGTGGCTGAGGTCGAAGAGGTTGCTGCCTGCGTTGTCCTCAAGGATTTTGATGGATTCCTTTCTCACATTGCGGTCCTTCATCCATTTTGAGTCTATTTTCGTGTGTGGTGTAAGGAAGTGGTCCAATTTCATTTTTCTGCATGTGGCTGTCCAATTTTCCCAGCACCATTTATTGAAGAGGCTGTCTTTTTTCCATTGGACATTCTTTCCTGCTTTGTCAAAGATTAGTTGACCATAGAGTGGAGGGTCTATTTCTGGGCTCTCTATTCTGTTCCACTGATCTATGTGTCTGTTTTTGTGCCAGTACCATGTTGTCTTGATGATGACAGCTTTGTAATCGAGCTTGAAGTCCGGAATTGTGATGCCACCCACTTTGGCTTTCTTTTTCAATATTCCTTTGCTACTTGATGTCTTTTCTGGTTCCATATAAATTTTAGGATCATTTGTTCCATTTTGAAAAAAACGGATGGTATTTTGATAGGGATTGCATTAAATGTGTAGATTGCTTTAGGTAGCATAGACATTTTCACAGTATTTATTCTTCCAATCCAGGAGCATGGAACATTTTTCCATTTCTTTGTGTCTTCCTCAATTTCTTTCATGAGTACTTTATAGTTTTCTGCATATAGATTCTTAGCTTCTTTGGTTAGGTTTATTCCTAGGTATCTTATAGTTTTGGGTGCAATTGTAAATGGGATTGACTCCTTAATTTCTCTTTCTTCTGTCTTGTTGTTGGTGTACAGAATTGCAACTGATTTCTGTGCATTGATTTTATATCCTGCCACTTTACTGAATTCCTGGACAAGTTCTAGCACTTTTGGAGTGGAGTCTTTTCGGTTTTCCACGTATAGTATCATATCATCTGTGAGGAGTGATAGTTTGACTTCTTCTTTGCCAATTTGGATGCCTTTAATTTCTTTTTGTTGTCTGATTGCTGAGGCTAGGACGTGTAGTACTATGTTGAATAGCAGTGGTGATAATGGACATCCCTGCCATGTTCCTGACCTTAACGGAAAAGCTTTCAGTTTTTCTCCATTGAGAATGATATTTGTGGTGGGTTTTTCATAGATGGCTTTGATAATATTGAGGTATGTGCCCTCTATCCCTACACGTTGAAGAGTTTTGATCAGGAAGGGATGCTACACTTTGTCAAATGCTTTTTCAGCATCTATTGAGAGTATCATATGGTTCTTGTTCTTTCTTTTATTAATGTGTTGTATCACATTGATTGATTTGTGGATGTTGAACCAACCCTGCAGCCCTGGAATAAATCCCACTTGATCGTGGTGAATAATCCTTTTAATGTACTGTTGAATCCTATTGGTTAGTATTTTGGTGAGAATTTTTGCATCTGTATTCATCAAGGATATTGGTCTGTAGTTCTCTTTTTTGGTGGGATCCTTGTCTGGTTTTGGGATCAAGGTGATGCTGGCCTCATAAAATGAGTTTGGAAGTTTTCCTTCCATTTCTATTTTTTGGAACAGTTTCAGGAGAATAGGAATTAGTTCTTATTTAAACAAGAAATTTCTTGAAATGACAATATAGAAGCACTAAACCAAGCTACTTGGGCTTAAATAACATGTATATATTCTTCACACTCTTTCTTCAATAGTGCATTTTTAATTAATAGCTTTTAAATTTTCTTTTAATTTCTATTTAGTACTGCGTAGTTAAAAATAACCATTTGTTATTTCCTAATTGTTGCCTAAAATATTTAGTGTTATGATAGTATTCTTTTTAAATAGAAATTTCACATATAAATATCTGCATCTATTTACCACCTATGTTAATACAAGAAATCCAAAGAATTCCCTTTAAATCTCTGAAACTTGATTTATCAACAGCGACTATCTGCACTCATATTGATGTAGTCTCAACCTCAAGAGACTTTGGTCAGGATTAAATAAAATTAACTCCTGGCACCAATCTTGACATGGTCAATGGAAGCGTATAGTCCTATTTTCTCTGCCATGTATGAACCTCCTTCAGGTTCAAGCCTTAGTTCTCCAACTCATTAAGAAACCATCTCTTTCCCTTTTTCTCCACTGTCTATTGTCAGTAATGCCGATGCTAGACCCAAAAGTTCTAGTGAAGTTTAAAAGATTGAAGCAGGTGCAAATCTTTTGCAAAGTAAATAGAATGGTTTTCTTTACATCATTGAGTAAAATTAAAGTAATGGGGAAATAATCTAAGTATTTTAATATAAAAATATAATTCTACAGATCAGAATTTATAAACAGATATTCAATATCTAATGCGGCTTCTGTGTCAAATGCAATATCTATTTAACTTATGAACACAACCAGCTCTCCCAGTTTTTCCTCTACAAGTTACCATGACCACCCAATAACTGAAAATCAGTTGCTTCACATAGACCCAGAACCATGATGTAGGTATTTCAAGGTAGTTTATGAAATGAACATCTGCAATAATTTGAGTACGTGGAAATTACTAACTGAAATAACTTTTTTATCACTTTAGTGTATTATCCCAAGAATGTATGGAATGGCATCAGCAAACCACAGGATAAAATTATGATCCCATAACCTGTGCCTCTTGACACCCAGGGAAAATACTTCAAATACATTTACAATTATTCCCAATACTTTCTCAGTTTTTAAAACAATATGCTCATCTCTAATATTTGATTTCTAAATATCCAAAATACCAGGCCATGATTTGTAACTCAGGCCACTGTGAATGATGAGTCATCCCATTCCTACATCATCATTTTTGCCTCCCCTTCCCATTCTGTCAACGTGGCTACATACCATGTTATGTTTGAGGATATGCATCTAGAGCTTTATTCCATCTCCTAGAATTTATTGTTCACATATAAAATATATAACAGTATTTGAAACGTGATGTTATTTTATATGCATGGCTGTCTAGATTTCTTCTCATATTATCATAATTTCTCTCAAGGTGAATTTAGAATACCAGTCTACCTCATTTTGAGGATTATCAAGAAATTGTTTTCAAGACAATATTGAGTATTTTCTTTTTTTTAAGATTTTTATGTATTTATTTGACAGAGATCACAAGTAGGCAGAGACAGGCAGAGAGAGAGGAGGAAGCAGGCTCCCTGCTGAGCAGAGAGTCTGATGCTGGGCTCCATCCGAGGACCCTGAGACCATGACCTGAGCTGAAGGCTGAGGCTTAATCCACTGAACCACCCAAGCACCCCAATATTGAGTATTTTCAAGAAAATACAATTTAATGATTATTTATGCTAATTTTCTGTGTTCTTTATATCATCATTCAATATTGTAAATCATATATTGGTTTAGAAAAAAGTTCTTTTATACAGATGTAGTGAAAAGAAGCGCCATCTCTACCCCAATGTTTATAGCAGCAATGACCACGGTCGTCAAACTGTGGAAAGAACCAAGATGCCCTTCAACAGATGAATGGATAAGGAAGATGTGGTCCATATACATGATGGAGTATTATGCCTCCATCAGAAAGGATGAATACCCAACTTTTGTAGCAACATGGACAGGACTGGAAGAAATTATGCTGAGTGAAATAAATCAAGCAGAGAGAGTCAAGTATCATATGGTTTCACTTATTTGTGGAGCATAACAAAAAACATGAAGGACATGGGGAGATGGAGAGGAGAAGGAAGTTGAGGGAAATTGGAAGGGGAGATGAACCATGAGAGACTATGGACTCTGAAAAACAACCTGAGGGTTTTGAAGGGGTGGGGGTTGGGTTGTTGGGGGAACCAGGTGGTGGGTAATAGAGAGGGCACATATTGCATGGAACACTGGGTGTGGTGCAAAAACACTAAATACTGTTATGTTGAAAAAAAATTTTAAATATTTGAAAAAATAAAAAAAAACGCAAAAAAACAAAAACAACACCAAATAACAGAATAAGGAGCCTGATGTATATCTTTATTGTTCATGAAACTATATTTCTAATGTTTCCTGAAAAATAACAAATCTTTCCAGAAATGATTAGATTATAGATGGTGTACTTCAAAAGATACAGAAAATAACATGTAAAGTGACCTTTAGCCCAATTTTAAGACTCCCATTCACTTTGAAAGAAATAAGCAAACCAGGCATATATAGATGATTATATTTTTTTTTCTGTAATTTCTTTCTTCACATTTGACAATTGTTAAATTGTGTTAATTTTAAATAAACATGATTCTTTCATAGATACAAAAAAAGAAAGAAAAAAGGTCTTTTTGTAATATTAAATTAAAAATAAATAAATATTGTGTCAAAAAAAAGGAATGTCATACACATTTACAGAAATGCCCATAAGTATATGTTGGGTCATCTTTTATTATTCCTCTCACTCTATTTTCTGTCCTAAGTGTCAAATTTTGTGTTTTACTGTGCTTTCTGGTCGATTTTCATCAATTTATCTTTTCAAACTTTCATTACATTTATTACATTAATTATTATCATTTATTTTAAAAAAGGTTATTATTTGACCCTTCATTTTAAATAACACATGACATTTTTAGTATGGATTTAACAAATTCTCATTTTTGTTGTAAAAGGGTCTTGCATTTATCTTTTTTTAAATTTAATTTTATTTTTTCTGTGTTCCAAGATTCATTGTTTATGCACCACACCCAGTGCTCCATGCAACACGTACCTCCTTAATATCCACAACCAGGCATTTATGTAGGTCATTTTTAATTCAGTATAACTATATGGGTGTGTGTCTATCTTTCATACAAAGAATTCCTCAATATTCTGATGGCTTTGATCCTAGAAAAGTATGAGAGAGTGAAGCACTACAATCCTTTGTAGGCACAGCATGCTGGGCTTTACTCACTGATGGTATTCCTTCTGGAGAAGATTCTCTCCACTCCTTCCTACTTAGAATATTCTCAAAATGCCATTTCTCCTACTCTTTTTAAGTGTCTGTTCCTTAAAACCTCTTCACCCAATGTGTCCATAACCTTTCTATCTCTGATTCCACCCTCTACTCTGTTTCCCACTTCATTTAAAGTTATGTAGATTTACTTCTGTATTATGTTAGTTGATTTTTATGACAGAGATTGATACATATAGGAGCTAAACTCACACTTATCAAAAAATTGAAAGTGTTTTAAATACACAAAATCAAAAGGTCAAACAGAATAAGAAGAGGTGCCATAAAGCAATGCTAACTGTTATATAATTATTGAGAAGCAGAAGAATAATACAGATATTTTCAGAGAGCGTAAGCAGAACCAAGGAGCTAAAATAAAATTTTAGAGAAAACTGTCAGGAAAGGAGTTTCTTTAAAGCATTTGAATATAGAGTGAGGAGGACCAAATCGGCTTCTTATAACTTATAGTTGTCAATAACTCTTCATTGTAGATTTCTGGGGGAAAATGAAGTAGATAATATGTCTTGGCACCAAAACAAACAAATGAACAAACCAAAAGGATATATATCTACACCGTGTCCTTATAGACTACTATAATTTCAGAAATCTTAGGGCTTAATTAGAGAAAAAAAATCACTGCCTGTGTGTCATAAAATATATTTATGTACGGGTCTATAATATATGCATTTACACTGCCTTACAATGCATATATAACAAGTACTAAGACTGCCATTGATAATAACTAAACTTATACAGAAAAATAAAATATGGGTATCTTAATAAAGTCACAGAAATATATTACCCTTACAAATTTACACATTTCTATGAACTATTTTGGAGTTTGATATTCATATGACATCAAGATTTTTAACTATGAGGAGATTTTTTTCAAGATATGTGCTAATTTTTTTAAGAGAGGCAATGTGTCCTGAATAAGTCAGAGTGGAACTAAAATAATGAATTAATAAGAGATTGTTTTTTCTGTACTTATTATGTGTCTCCCTTTAGGGGAAACTAAATTAATGACACACAGAAAATATTAACCAAACATCAACTGATTTATTCTTCTTGGGGTTATTCTCACCATGAAGAATTGTCCTGTTTTTCTTCATTCTCAGTTTTCTCCTTTTCCTAATGGCTCTGTTTGGTAACCTGTCCATGATCATCCTGGACACCCACCTCCACACACCCATGTATTTTCTACTTAGTCAACTCCCTCATGGACCTGAACTATATCTCCAGGAATGTCCCCAAGATGGTTTCTGATTATCTCTCTGGAAACAAATGTGCAACTCAGAGTTTCTTTTTCATTAATTTATCTGATGCAGATGGATTTTTATTGACGTCTGTGGCCTATGATCATTATGCAGCAAATTTGCTTTCCTCTCTACTATGCTGTTTGTATGAGCAAAAGAGTTTGTGTGGTGACCATAAGAGGATCTTTGATCCTGTGCTCAATCAACTCCTATGCCCACACTGCATATGACTTCCAAATCCCTTAGAATAGATCCAAAACCATCAACCATTTCTTTTGTGATGTTCCAGTCATGTTGACTCTGGCCTGCATGGATCTTTGTTTACACTTACTTATGCCCAAGATCCTTCCAAACTCCAGAGAGGTTAAGGTCCTTGCTGTCTCCTGCACTATCCTGATCCCAGTAGTCAACCCCATCATTTACAGCCTGAGAAACAAGATGATGGGGACCATAATAAGAGTAATTCAGAGGATCTGCTCTGTAGAAATGTAACAAAGTTCCCACTAGTCCTGCTTCTTAGAAGTCCATTAATTTCACCTTGTGAACTCTTTAAGAACAATGCCATTCCATCCTATTTCAGGATTTAAGACAAAGGTTCCATTAATTCAGAAAAATAAATAATAGGGATTTGACAAAATAATTATATAGTACCAGTCACTCTATTTTTGTGGTAATTTTTCTTTTTTTTTCTTATAAGTAATTTTTTTTATATTTATTTTTATTTGTTTATTTACAGCATAACAGTGTTCATTGTTTTGGCATCACACCCAGTGCTCCATGCAATACGTGCCCTCCCTATTACCCACCACCTGGTTCCTCAACCTCCCACCCCCCCCACCCCCCTGCCGCCCCTTCATAACCCTCTGGTTGTTTTTCAGAGTCCATAGTCTCTCATGGTTCATCTCCCCTTCCAGTTTCCCTCAACTCCCTCTCCTCTCCATCTCCCCATGTCCTCCATGTTATTTGTTATGCTCCACAAATAAGTGAGACCATATGATACTTGACTCTCTCTGCTTGACTTATTTCGCTCAGCATAATTTCTTCCAGTCCCGTCCATGTTGCTACAAAAGTTGGGTGTTCGTCCTTTCTGATGGAGGCATAATACTCCATTGTGTATATGGACCACATCTTCCTTATCCATTCATCCGTTGAAGGGCATCTTGGTTCTTTCCACAGTTCGGCGACCGTAGCCATTGCTGCAATAAACATTGGGGTACAAATGGCCCTTCTTTTCACTACATCTGTATCTTTGGGGTAAATACCCAGCAGTGCAATTGCAGGGTCATAGGGAAGCTCTATTTTTAATTTCTTCAGGAATCTCCACACTGTTCTCCAAAGTGGCTGCACTAACTTGCATTCCCACCAACAGTGTAAGAGGGTTCCCCTTTCTCCACATCCTCTCCAACACACGTTGTTTCCTGTCTAGCTAATTTTGGCCATTCTAACTGGTGTTAGGTGGTATCTCAATGTTGTTTTAATTTGAATCTCCCTGATAGCTAGTGATGATGAACATTTTTTCATGTGTCAATTTATAAAATGTAAGTTGATGTCTAAAAGCCACAGACATTCTGAATAGTTTGCATATATAAGCAATACTGTATATTTGACCACAGTACCCAAAATATGGAAGGAGTCCAGTTATCCATCAACAGATAAATGACTAAAGAAGAAAAGGTGTTTATACCATTATATAAATCTATACAGATGTATAAATATATATATATATGTATAAATAGATATATAAATTATATCTATACATGTGTATAGATATTTATATAGATAGACAATCTATAGATATATAATATATGTCATATATAGAGATATGTATAGATATATAGATATGTAATACATATTAGACATCAGATATAGGTATATAATATAATATTACTAAGCCATAAATACAATGAATTCTTGCCATTTGCAGTCACATGAATGAATCTAGAGAGTATTATGACAAGTGAAATAAACCACAGAAAGACAAATACCATTAAGTTTTTACTCGTATGTGAATTCAAAAAAGAAAAGGAGCAAAGTGGAAAAAAGAGAGAGAGGCAAACCAATAAACAGACCCATAACTCCAAAGAAGGAGGAGATGATCACCTAGGGGAGGGTGTTGGGAAGGTATTAAATAGGGGATAGGGATTAACAAGTACACTTGTGATGAGTACCAGGTGTTGTATGGAAGTGTTGAATCACCATATTATATATCTTCAACTAGCATTATGTTGTGTATTATCTAACTGGAATTAAAATAAAATCTTAAAAACATGTCAGGTGGTGGGTAATAGGGAGGGCACGTACTGCATGGAGCACTGGGTGTGATGCAAAAACTATGAACACTGGTATGTTGAAAATAAACAAATTAAAAAAAACATGTTAAGTGGTGACAAATGACAAAACTTTAGCTACAATGGACAATTTGTTTAGCAAGCATAGAATGTTTCCAAAATAACCCCCTTCAATGACACTGAAGTGTATAATGCAGTTCATTTTGCATTTAATTGTTGCAATTGGTTCTCACTGTTTATGCTTGGAAACAGGGGTTTAAGAAAAAAGTTCTAGATCAATGACCAATCCTACTATTGATCAATTAATAAAGAAATATAGCTTAACTTTCCTTTGAAAAATGAACATATATAGCCATAAAAATCACACACACACACAAACATAAAACATATGAACATAAAATACAAAACACTGAATCATAGTGAAAGGATTAATTTAGCACTCTTAAAAGTGGAGCATTCCTGGATTATAGCCAATCCCTATCATAGCTATGGTTTTGTGAGTTTCCATTTCCACCTACAGTAGACGGACATGTTATAGAACTGTGGTGGTTCTGTTCTATTTTGATGACCTTCAGAAAGGGGTTATTCTCTGTTCTTCATGCCACCAGTGGTTCCTATCCTAATTATAACCATCCTTATTTGTCTGGACAACATCAACATTGCTGCTTAGAGTTTGTTAATTCAGTAGAATTATAAATAGAAAATAACTAGTAGCCATCAGAATTCTAAAGCCCATTGCTCTTAATATACCAATGGTCACCTTATGATACTCACCAACGTGGCTAAGTCATTGTAATCTGCAGCCATACACATAAAAGGGATTTAGTACAACAGCATTTCCAACATTTTTTTAATATAAGTCTACCAATGATTGGTTTCCCTGGGTGACTCAGTGGGTAAAGCATCCAACTCTTGATTTCATCTCAGGTCTTGTGAGATGTGACTGCAATATTGAGCTCCAAGGTTTGTGTGGTATGAGATTAAGATACTCCCTCTCCCTCTTCCCTTCTCCCTAGTCCCCTCAAAGTAAATAAATAAATAAATAAAAACTAACATGTGTACATATTTTTATATTCTTTATATAATAAAGAAAACCTGTATCATTTTAAAGGGATGCCAGTTTTGCATATAACCCTATGTTGATTTCAGTGCTAGCAAGCCATAGATGTCCATTTCAGTAATTCAGGATGAGGTTACCCAGCCTGGTCACCGGTTTTATTGGAACATCTTCTCCTTTATTTAGACCTAGCCCAGGAAAACACTGTTCCCATTTTCATAAATGTAAGCCAAATATATTCAATAAAATATTATAATAATTTCATATAGAAAAGGATGAAAAGGTCATATAAATTACTCTATATGGCTTTCAGCCCAGAAATTTGAGTTAGAGTCTTATTAATAGTGATTTTTCTAAGGACCCGCTGAAACCAGAAATGCCCTTCACTCTTTCCATGCTGAGAACACTTTTAAAATTTAGATCCCTGAGAATGAGAAGTTTTCATGATGATCACCAGTAGGAAAGACTGGGGTTACAGGGCAGTAACTGAAGCACTTGCTCTTCACCAGAAATGCAGCCTGTACTCAGAGAAGAACAGAAATGGGAGTTCTCATCCACCCACTGGGTCCCACTTGAGTTTCCTACATTTGGGATGGACAGGTATGCCAAGGGGTCCCTTGAATGTGCTGTTGTCACAGAAACACACCACAAGGCTGTAAAGTTTTGAGCATAAATATGTGAAAAGGGGATGGTACTAAGTGCACCTTTTCCTTAGATGTGTTTTAATGTCTCCTCTAGGCAGATGCCTCTTGCTTCCCTTCCTTTTTCCCTTCGCCCCATATCACTGTTCCTATCTGATTGGAGCATCTGACACAGCTGCTTTAACAAAGTGTTTTGTATTTCTCACTCAGAGGGTAACATCAAAATAAGTTTCTACCAAAGAAACAGTGTAACCTAATAAACAAAACTAAGTCATTTCCTAGTTTATGTTATTCAATAGCAAACCAAAAAGATCATTTTGGAAGTGATAATTGCTAACCATGTTTAATTATTGAATTTCTTCCTGGAAACAGCACATTGATATTTTGTACCTTCCAGGTATTCTTTGCAGACTTGAGTTTATACAAAAAACACCTCCAAGAAATTAATATTAATTAAAAAATAAAATATATTGCCTTCAATTACCAGCTATTTGTAATTGTAAACCAAAGTAAGTGACTTCATAAGTGGTTCTGTAATGTGGGAACCAAGTTTTGTGAAAGTCGAGCATGAATCAGGAAGCCTGGGAGATTCAGGAGAGCAGGAGCTCAACAGCTGCTGCTTCCCAATCGATCTCCAGTAGGTAGAGCAGTTCAGTAGATACTAGTTCTCCCAGCTGGGAAAGAATGTGTATGCATCATATATATGTATTTTATGTATTTATTTTTCTTTATTTTGAACTTGTCCCCAAAGATGTGCAAGGAGCAAAGTCAAGAGCCAGAAAAGGTCACCACAGGGGGGTGGCAGAACCAGAAGGAAGCAGGACAGAGAGGAATGCAGAGAGAGAAAAGCAGTTGGAAGGTTGCCCCTCAGCTCGGACAGCAGTGTGGGAGTGGGAAAGGGTCTGGCAGGAAGCTGACAAGACTCCTGGGATTCCATCCCATAGAACAAATAAAGAGAGCGATCACTTAGAAAAAGAGCAACAGCGATGTCCCTCCCATATGCAAGCTCAACAGTCCTGCTGGCAAGTAGCAAAGTAAGTCCAGCTGAGCAAGAGCTCTGGGGCGGGAGGAGAGCAGCAGGTGCCACAGGGACACGAGCCCTGGGAGAGTCATGGAGGCTCCTGAGAACCCATTATAGGGGACCCTAAGCCCCCCAGCAAGGACCATGGCCAGTGGCTCCCCAGGATGGGCCTCTGAGCTGCCGTGGCCAGGTCTCACACTGCTAGGCCTGTGGCCTTGAGTGGCTTGGCTAGAGTGAGGAGGACAACGTGGCTGGTGACATGAATGTGCACTGGACTAAGCATTCACGAATGATGTCAGAGACTGGGACACTGCTGGACAAGGGTTCTGGACATAGCCTTAAGGGGCCGCCAGGGCAAGGGGATGGTGGGAGTGGGGTCATCACTCATTCCTTCTCTCTCTTTCCTACTGGTGCACCAGGTTCACTATGCCTTTGCTGCCCAAATTGTTGCTCCCTTGGGTATGGTGGGTGTCCCCTGCTGATAGGAGTCCAGTCAGCCCAGGTACAGGTCAGGGATCAGGTAGGAACTCTGAGGGGTCTCAAATGAACCTCAGGAAAGAATGGCTTGCAGTGGACATTTGGATTTGTTTCATATCAGGGCAGGTATCTCCCATCTTCCTCTTCTCCCCATGGAGACAATCTTCATGCACAGCAGGACAGGGATCCTACCTACTCCCAGGAGCAATTCATTATCCCACCCACCAGTTTCTCCATGATCCAACCCCCAATTTCTTGTCAGTGCCCAAACCTGATCAGAGGAAATGCTCAAAGGGAAAGTGGATTTCCCTAGTAACTGAGGGCTTAAAATAGCTCACATCCCACACCAGAATCTGCACCAGGGATGCACTAGCAAAAACATCAAATCCTGTCCTCTGTGGAGATGGGATGAGCAAGAAGAGAAAGCAACTCAGTACACCTGGGCCAGCACCACAGTTACCTGTCTGATTGGTGCAAGCATTTTCTAGGGGTGGGAGAACTATCTTAGGGTTGTCCTCTACCTGTTACAGCCCCTAGTCACTGATTAAAGTTCATGGAATGTGCTTTCCCTCATCTATGCCTTTATCGACTTGAAGACATTATAATTCTATATATATAACTTCAGGTGAAAAAATGAATAAATGGAAGGTCTGGTCATTATTACTGCTGAGAATACTGCCTGTCATAACCAGATGCAGTCAGTCTGGTGAGTGGAGGAGACAGAGCCACTTCCATGCGCAGGACTCATACTTCAGAGTTGTTTGGTCGCCGATAGGTTTGCCACTATCTTCTCGTTGGAGCTATTGTAGAAAGTGCTGGGGACAAGCTCCAGTTTCAGTCCTTATCTGAAATAAGTGGAGCGGGGCATCTGCTGGTGTTCTCTAGATCCCGATCTTAACTTAAAAAAAGGGTAAAGTGGCAAACAGGGTGTAGTGATTGGAGTCTGTTCCTGGGTCTTGGTAATAGAGACTATGAATACTTTGGACCCTTCACCAGATGCTAAAAATGCAAACTTCACTTGGTCCTCCTGGAACCCTATAATCAGGAGAAAGGGTTGAAAGTGGAAAGATCTCTGTGGCATCCAAATGGATTGGATTGTGCTGTACTAAGTGGAATGTAATTTATAAGTAGAAAAGATGAGCTTAAAACGCTATTAAATGTATATACAACATCAATTGTTCTCCATTCATGTGATTATGGACATCAGAGTTCTTTACATACTTAGATAATTGTGGACATTTCTCCTATAAACATTGGGGAAACAAGTGCCTCTTTGAATCACTATCCTTCTATCCTTTGGATAAATACATATTAGAGCAGTTGATGGGCCATAGGGTAGTTATATTTTTTATCTTTTACTTTATTTATTTGATAAAGACACCATGAGCGGGAAGAGGATGAAGCATAGTCACTGCTGAGCATGAAATCCATGGCATTGTTCAATCTGGGATCATGACCTGAGCCAAAGGCAGGTTTTTTAACTAACTGAGTCACTGAGTACTTGTTAGGATTACTTCTTGGGAGCCCTGAGTAGTTCTATTTTTGACATTTAGAGGAATCTCCATACCATTTCCAGAGTGTCTGTACCAACTGGCATTCAGACCAACACTGTAAAAAGGTTCTCCTTTCTCTTAATCCTCACCATCATGTGTTGTTTCCAATCTTACTAATTTTAGCCAGTCTGACCAGTGTAAGGTGCTATTTCATTGAGGTTTGATCTGTATTTCCGTGATGCTGAGTGATGTTGAACATTTTCTCATATGTCTGTTGGCCATTTGTTCATACACAATAGAATATTACTATACCATAAAAAAGAATGACACATTGCCATTAGCAACAACATGGATGAAAGTAGAGGTGTTGTTAGGTGAAATAAGTCCATAAGGGAAAGTGAAATATCTTATTATTTCACTCATATGGTATTTTGAAACACTATTTAGGAAAAAAAAAAAGGGGGGGAAGAAACCTAGGGAAAGGAAAGGAAAAAATAATACAAAAGGAAATCACAGAGGAAGGCAAACCATAAGAGACTCTTAAGATTAGGGAAGAAATGGAGGGTTGCTGGAGGGAGAGGTCATTGGGGAAAAGGTAACTGTGTGATGGGCATTAAGGAGGGAGCTTGACATAATGAGCACTGGGTGTTATTTGCAAATTTTGATTCACTGAATTCTACCTCTGAAAGTAATAATACGTTATATTTGAAATTAAATAAATTAAATTTACAAAAAAGCTCTGCTATTGTGTTTTCTTTCACATTTAAGGTACATTGGGGAGCTTATGTTGCTAATAGTTATTGAGGGTTGTGATGTTAACTAGATGTTGCTAGAAAATATTGCTATACCTTGACAATGAGCTCTCAATCTGTTTTCTAAGGAAGGATACTGGTGAGAAGGTGATCTTGTCAAGATACAATGAAGAAAAATTGAAGAATTGCCTCAATTTTCACCTTAAGGAGAAATAAGTGTATTTTTAAGTTCATGGCATGAATCCAAGGTGAGCCCTACCACCTATGTATTTCATTGCAATACTTGTGTGAATTATGGTTTAAGTTACACTTAAATTTATCTTTACTTTTCCTAAGAAAATTGTCAATTGTGTAACAAATGATCTACTATGTATGCTCATACCTTCCTAGACCAACCACTAAAAACATGAGGTATCACTGCTTTCAGGACATAAAGCATGCAAAGCAAACCAACAGAATTATGTGACAAGGAACTAATAAGTGGGATTGGAGACTATGACAATCTTTGCTAAAATGCCAACAGGTGAAGGAGTCAGTGCTCAGGGGTTTGTGGACTGACCAGAAGAGGACACAGAGTTGGGTTGTGGGCTGAGTCTTGAGGAGTGAACATTGAACAGATTCCCTGGGAGAATTAAGAACAGGCAGGGGAGCCTAGGACAGAGGAGGGAGCTTCATGCCTCTCAGGGAAGGATATGATTCATTTAGAGTGAAGGAAGATTATTTACAGTGTCTGGATTGAGACATGCAGTTATACATACTCTCTCACCAGGCCTTAATATACTGTTGAATTCTATTGGCTAGTATTTTGGTGAGAATTTTTGCATCTGTGTTCATCAAGGATATTGATCTGTAGTTCTCTTTTTTGGTGGGATCCTTGTCTGGTTTTGGGATCAAGGTGATGCTGACCTCATAAAATGAGTTTGGAAGTTTTCCTTCCATTTCTATTTTTTTGGGACAGTTTCAGGAGAATAGGAATTAGTTTTTCTTTAACTGTTTGGTATAATTCCCCTGGAGAGCCATCTGGCCCTGGGCTTTTGTTTGTTTGGAGATTTTCGATGACTCTTTCAGTCTCCTTACTGGTTATGAGTCTGTTCAGGTTTTCTATTTCTTCCTGGTTCAGTTGTGGTAGTTTACATGTCTCTAGGAATACATCCCTTTCTTCCAGATTGTCCAATTTGTTGGCGTAGAGTTGCTCATAATATGTTCTTATAATTGTCTGTATTTTTTGGTGTTAGTTGTGATCTCTCCTCTATCATTCATGAATTTATTTATTTGGGTCCTTTCTCTTTTCTTTTGGATAAGTCTGGCCAGGGGTTTTTCAATCTTATTCTTTCAAAGAACCAGCTCCTAGTTTTGTTGATTTGTTCTATTTTTTTTTTCATTTCTATTTCATTGGTTTCTGCTCTGATCTTTATGACTTCTCTTCTCCTGCTGGGTTAGGGTTTCTTTCTTGTTCTTTCTCCAGCTCCTTTAGCTGTAGGGTTAGGTTGTGTATTTGGGACCTTTCTTGAGAAAGGCTTGTACCACTATATATTTTCCTCTCAGGACTCCCTTTGCTGTGTCCCGCAGATTTTGAACCATTGTGTTTTCAATATCATTTGTTTCCATGAATTTTTTCAATTCTTCTTTAATTTCCTGGTTGACCCATTCATTCTTTAGAAGGATGCTTTTTAGTCTCCATGTGTTTGCGTTCTTTCCAAATTTCCTCTTGTGATTGAGTTCTAGCTTCAGAACATTGTGGTTCGAAAATATGCAGGGAATGATCCCAATCTTTTGATACTGGTTGAGACCTTTTTTATGACCCAGGATGTGATCTATTCTGGAGAAGGTTCCATGTGCACTAGAGAAGAATGTGTATTCTGTTGCTTTGGGATGAAATGTTCTGAATATATCTGCGATGTCCATCTGGTCCAGTGTGTCATTTAAAGTCTTTATTTCCTTGTTGGTCTTTTGCTTGGATGATCTGTCCATTTAAGTGAGGGGAGTGTTCAAGTCCCCTACTATTATTGTATTATTATTGATGTGTTTCTTTGATTTTCTTATTAATTGGTTTATAGAGGTGGCTGCTCCCACGTGAGAGGCATAGATATTTATAATTGTTAGATTTTCTTGTTGGACAGACCCTTTGAGTATCATATAGTGTCCTTCCTCTTCTCTTATTATAGTATTTGGCTTAAAATCTAATTGATCTGATATAAAGATTGCCACCCCAGCTTTCTTCTGATGTCCATTAGCATGGTAAATTGTTTTCCACACCCTCACATTAAATCTGGAGGTGTCTTTGGGTCTAAAATGAGTTTCTTGTAGGCAACATATATATGGGTTTTGTTTTTTTATCCATTCTGATATCCTGTGTCTTTTGATTGGGGCATTTAGCCCATTAACATTCAGGGTAACGATTGAGAGATATGAATTTAGTGCCATTGTATTGCCTGTAAGGTGACTATTACTGTATATTGTCTCTGTTCATTTCTGATCTACTACTTTTAGGCTCTCTCTTTGCTTAGAGCACCCCTTTCAATATTTCCTGTAGAGCTGGTTTGGTGTTTGCAAATTCTTTCAGTTTTTGTTTGTCCTGAAAGCTTTTGATCTCTCCTTCTATTTTCAATGATAGCCTAGCTGGATATAGTATTCTTGGCTGTATGTTTTTCTCATTTAGTGCTCTGAACATATCATGCCAGCTCTTTCTGGCCTGCCAGGTCTCTGTGGGTAAGTCTGCTGCCAATCTAATATTTTCACCATTGTATGTTATAGACTTCTTTTCCCAGGCTGCATTCAGAATTTTCTCTTTGTCACTAAGGCTTGTAAATTTTACTATTAGGTGACGGGGTGTGGGCCTATTCTTGTTGACTTTGAGGGGGGTTCTCTGTACCCCTGGATTCTGATGCTTGTTCCCTTTGCCATATTTGGGAAATTCTCTCCAATAATTCTCTCCAATAGATTTTCTGCTCCCCTCTCTCTTTCTTCTTCTTCTGGAATCCCAATTATTCTAATGTTGTTTCATTTTATGGTGTCACTTATCTCTTGAATTCTCCCCTCGTGGTCCATTCGCTGTTTGTCCCTCTTTTGCTCAGCTTCTTTATTCTCTGCCATTTGGTCTTCTATATAACTAATTCTTTCTTCTGCTCATTTATCCTAACAGTGAGAGCCTCCATTTTTTATTGCATCTCATTAAGAAATTTTTTGATTTCAATTTGGTTAGATTTTACTTCTTTCATTTCTCCAGAAAGGCATTTTATATCTCCACAGAGGGTTTCTCTAATATCTTCCATGCCTTTTGTGAGCCTGGCTAGAACTTTGAGAAACGTCATTCTGAACTCTAGATCTGACATAATACCAATGTCTGTATTGATTAGGTCCCAAGCCTTCGGTACTGCCTCTTGTTCTCTTTTTTTTTTTTTTTTTTTTTTGGTGAATTTTTCCACCTTGTCATTTTTTCCAGATAAGAGTATATGAAGGAGCAAGTAAAAGACTAAAAGGGTAGCAAAGACCCCAGGAAAATGCACTTTAACCAAATCAGAAGTGATCCCAAATCGTGGGCTGGAGAAAGGGGATAAAAAGGGGTTCAAAAATAAAGAAAGGAAAAATTAAAAAAAGAAAACAAACGAATAAAAAATATAAAAAAGAAAACATATATATATATATATATATATATATATGATATATTAGATAAACTAATTAAAACGTTAAAAAAGAGAAGGGTAAAAGTTAAAAAAAATTTAGTAGAAGAAGAAAAAAATTGAAAAAAAAATTAACCACAAGACTAAAGAATCATGGGGAGAAAGCCATGAGTTCCGGGCTTTGCATTCTCCTCCTCTGGAATTCCGCTGCTGTCCTTGGTATTGCACCTACTCTCCTTGGTGAACTTGGTCCTGGCTGGATTTCTTGTTGATCTTCTGGGGGAGGGGCCTGTTGTAGTGATTCTCAAGTGTCTTTGCCCAAGGTGGAATTGAACCGCACTTACCAGAGGCCGGGCTAAATAATCCGCTTGGGTTCGCTTTGGGAGCTGTTGTTCCCTGAACGCTTTCCGTAGAGTTCCAGAGGATGGGATTGAAAATGGCAGCCTCCCATCTCTGGCCTGGAGGGGGCAAGAGCCCGGGGCCCCACTCCTCAGTGCGCCCCCAGAGAACAGTGCCTAATCACTCCCATATCCCCAGCCTCCAGCCGCACTCCATGCTCAAGCAACCTGCGACCAGTTCAAGGTAACCCCGAGCTGAGAGCTCACTCCTCAGCTCTGTCTCTGTAGCCGGCTTCCCTGTTTTAATACCTGCAAGCTCTGCAACACTCCGACACCCCTGATCCTTCTGTGACCCTGCGGGACCTGAGACCACGCTGACCCTGCGTGGGCTTCACCCTGATTGAGCCTCTGGAGCAATGTCCCTCAGTGGAACAGACTTTTAAAAGTCCCAATTTTGTGCTCCATTGCTCTGCCATTTGCCAGGAGCCAGACCCTCACCCCGCTGTCTATCTTTCTGTCGCTTTGGATTCACTTCGCCAGTCCTACCTTTCAGAAAGTGGTTTATTTTCTGTTTCTAGAATTGCTATTCTTCTTCTCTTCGATCTCCTGTTGGATTTTTACTTGTTTGAAATGTTTGATCTCCTGCTACCTGATGTAGTCTCAGCCTGCTACTTCTCTGCCATCCTGACTGGATCCTGGTATTTTAATTTAAGAACACACACTTGCAAAGAAAGAGTGAGTAATAACTTTTGGATATTTTCTTCTGGTGTTTAATTCCTTGTCATGCTGGTGCTCATTCTCAGGACTGGTTCTTTATGTCAGGCAGTGGTGGAAAACTGACACTTTGTATCAGAGGACACTTGCTCTTTATCTTATATTTTTTCCTGATTCGGCTGCTTTGCTTAGATCTTTTCCTTCAGCAGCATAATGGTCTACCCTCTAAATCTGGCATTCACTCTGCAAAAGACATGATGTTCTCTTTTGTGGGCAGAAGTTCAGCTTCCAAGGAACTCATAAGAGACGTTTAAAAAATGCAAAACTATCAATAATGTTAAATTAAAGGTAATACATGCAACACTATGCTGGAAGGCCAAAGAACTCTCCATGGGCTGTTGGTGAGTAATCTTAAAGACTGGTCAAGATTTCATCCAAAGAGATGCACAGTGGATATGTGAGGACTGCAGAACACTAACTGGTGGAGACAGAAATGCCTGATGACTGTGGAAGGGTTCAACTTGAATAACGCCAAGGGAATGTGAGGAGTAGTTATGGGAGAGTAGATCAGAAAATTAAGGCAGGTGTACATTGTTTTCCTGGAGCAAGTCTTCCTTAACTGAGGTTCCACAAGACAATAAAGCCTTACATAAATTAAATTGAGCAATTATTTTCTCTTCATAAGCTAAATTGTGTTTTGCTTTCCTGCTACATGTCTAATCATAATCATATGAGTATTTTTCTGCTCTTCTCCATGCAGATTGCCCCGTATGTGACATCTTTCCATCTGAAGCTCCCCATGGGTTCAATCACCCTCTTGCAGAAGTGCCTCTCAACTTTTCCTAAGCATTGCTGGTGTGGTCGCAGCTGTCATTTCCTCAGCACCATTTGTAGACTGCTATTTTGTGGGAATTCGTATGGATTCTAAGTAAGAATTGAGCTCAAAAGACCAGCATATTTAGTTTTTAAGAGAAAAGGAAGTAATCGATCACTTCCTATTCTAATCCACTCTCTTTACGCCTCCCCCCACACACACTTCTCCCCATTCTACCCTCACAGGAAGATATTTTTACAGCTTGGAAATGGAATCAGATTTCCCGGCTGCACAATTAAATTGCAGTCAAAAATGCCACTTACCAGAATGCGTACAATACTAATAGTGCTGTAAGAAATAAGACACTTGATTTAAAAATGGCACACTTGTCTCTATCTTTAATGTGCATTCCTAATGAGTCCTATGGGGAGGCTGATTCACAGGAAAATGCACATTAGCTCCTCCAAGTTTAATATACCACTGTATGCACTCAGGCTCTCTCTTCATTACCATTTGAATGCACTGTTTTCTTTGAGGTTTTGTGCAGGAAACAAATCCCTGTATATGGCACTCAGTTCTAGAATCTGATCGGTCTGCATTTGCCCTTTAGACAAAGGGTCAAAACAAAGTGCTCTGTGGTGCATTGATTTTCAATCTCTGGCTATTTTTGAAACTGTAATGCAGCCCATTTCCTTTTCCAAGGGACTTTAGGCAGTATACAGCATAGAGGTGGGTATAGCCAGGGTATTTGTTTGTTATTCTGAGCAGTGGCAGGCTATCTTTCTCACATGGATTCCAGATAAAAGAGGTTACTTTAATGTCCAGTAAAATAAAATATTACTTGGAATCTGGTTTCATTATATTGAGTCTACATCACTATCTGGACTTTGAAGTCTGAGACAGCCAGTTGACTGAAATAAAAACCGAGAAAGCAGAAGTTTTATGTAATTCCTATCAAGAAATTCATTAATTTTTGGTGTTTCTGGCATGCCGTACCCCCACAGTCCTACAAACTTCCTGGTTTAATCTGAAGCAAATGAAATCAATAACATTAAAGATTCTGTGAACATTTTAAATGATTTCTTTCATCTTTTTTTCCCTCATTTTCAAGCATAATGTAACTTTAGCCTTTCAAAGAGGCTTAAATTATTGTAAAACAAATGTCTTTCTTATGACATAGCAGGTAGTTTTTACTCTTGAGTAATGAATCACAATAGGATATGTTACTAAGGATGAAGTCATTTTAGAAAATACAAATGGTTATCATTTTGCAGATTTACAGAGTGAAACAGAAAGATAAGGCATACTTGAGGTGCGCAGATAGGCAAAATGATTATTTGTTCATAAGGTGGTGTTAAGAATAAATTACTAAAGTTAAGGAGAGCCAGGGTCACTGGAGGGCACGTGGCATATTAGAAAGCATTTGATATTAGAGTTCATTTCACCTGTCGATTTGTTTATAGTCTTTACAATGTATTATTTTTTGTCAAAATTTATTCTTAATTTCTATTAGTCTCATAATTCTTCTTTCCTATTCTTAGCAACATCTGTAAAACATAATTATAACATCCTTTATATATCATTGTTGTGAGGGTTAGAGATAAAATCACATAGACTCAGGACACCAGGTGTCTCTGTCAGTTGGGCATCTGCCTTAAGCTCTGGTTGTGATCCCCCAGGGCCTGGGATTAGGTCCTGCATCAGGCTTCTTGCTGGGCGGGAAGCCTGCTTTCCCTTGCCTGGTTTTCTCCTGCTTGTCTTTGCTCTTTCTCTCTCCTGCCAAATAAATAGAACCATTAAAAATGAATTACTTAGGGGTGCTTGGGTGACTCAGTGGATTAAAGCCTCTGCCTTCAGCTTGGGCCATGGTCCCAGGGTGATGGGATCAAGCCCTGCATTAGGCTCTCAGTTCAGCTTGGAGCCTGCTTTCTCTGCTCTCTCAGCCTCTTTGTGATCTCTGTCTGTCAAATAAATAAATCTTTAAAAAAAGAATTACTTAGAATCTAGTTATAAATTCATAAAGCTTATAGGATTTAAAATCTATAAAGAACTAATGGTATTTCTGTACAATAGCAATGAATAATTTGAACTCTAAGTTAAGAAAAATTCTTATCTGGAATAGTATCAAAAAGAGTAAATACTCAGGAATAAATTTTAAAAATGAAGTACAAGAAGTCTTGTATACTAAAAAGTATAAAATGTTGATGAAAGAATCTAAGGACCTAAATAAATAGATATTCCATATTCATGGCTCAGAGATTTAATATTAGTAATATGATAATACTACCCAAATTGATCTACAGATTCAACACAGCACCTTTCAGAATCCTAGCTGTGTTTGTTTGTTTGTTCGTTTGTTGCAGAAACTGACAACCAAATCCTATAATTCATTTGGAAGTGGAAGGGATCCTGATAGCCTAAACAGTCTTTTTTTAAAATTTTTTTTATTTGTTAATTTGTTTATTTACAGCATAACAGTGTTCATTGTTTTGGCATCACACTCAGTGCTCCATGCAGTACGTGCCCTCCCTATTACCCACCACCTTGTTCCTCAACCCCCCACCCCCCCCGCCCCTTCAAAACCCTCTGGTTGTTTTTCAGAGTCCATAGACTCTCATGGATCATCTCCCCTTCCAGTTTCCCTCAACTCCCTCTCCTCTCCATCTCCCCATGTCCTCCATGTTATTTGTTATGCTCCACAAATAAGTGAGACCATATGATACTTGACTCTCTCTGCCTGACTTATTTCGCTCAGCATAATTTCTTCCAGTCCCGTCCATGTTGCTACAAAAGTTGGGTGTTCGTCCTTTCTGATGGAGGCATAATACTCCATTGTGTATATGGACCACATCTTCCTTATCCATTCATCCGTTGAAGGGCACCTTGGTTCTTTCCACAGTTTGGCGACCGTAGCCATTGCTGCAATAAACATTGGGGTACAGATGGCCCTTCTTTTCACTACATCTGTATCTTTGGGGTAAATACCCAGCAGTGCAATTGCAGGGTCATAGGGAAGCTCTATTCTTAATTTCTTCAGGAATCTCCACACTGTTCTCCAAAGTGGCTGCACCAACTTGCATTCCCAACAACAGTGTAAGAGGGTTCCCCTTTCTCCACATCCTCTCCAACACACGTTGTTTCCTATCTTGCTAATTTTGGCCATTCTAACTGGTGTCAGGTGGTGTCTCAATGTGGTATTAATTTGAATCTCCCCGATGGCGATGGCTAGTGATGATGAACATTTTTTCATGTGTCTGATAGCCATTTGTATGTCTTTGTTGGAGAAGTGTCTGTTCATATCTTCTGCCCATTTTTTGATATGTATATCTGTTTTGTGTGTGTTGAGTTTGAGATGTTCTTTATAGATCCTGGATATCAACCTTTTGTCTGTACTGTCATTTGCAAATATCTTCTCCCATTCCGTGGGTTGCCTTTTTGTTTTGTTGACTGTTTCCTTTGCTGTGCAGAAGCTTTTGATCTTGATGAAGTCCCAAAAGTTCATTTTCGCTTTTGTTTCCTTGGCCTTTGGAGACATATCTTGAAAGAAGTTGCTGTGGCTGATATCGAAGAGGTTACTGCCTATGTTCTCCTCTAGGATTCTGATAGATTCCTGTCTCACGTTGAGGTCTTTTATCCATTTCGAGTTTATCGCTGTGTATGGTGTAAGAGAATGGTCGAGTTTCATTCTTCTACATATCGCTGTCCAGTTTTCCCAGAACCATTTATTGAAGAGACTGTCTTTTTTCTATTGTATATTTTTCCTGCTTTGTCAAAGATTATTTGAACGGGTTTTGAAGGGGCAGGGGTGGGAGGTTGGGGGAACCAGGTGTGGGTAGTAGGGAGGGCACGTATTGCATGGAGCACTGTGTGTTGTGCAGAAACAATGAATACTGTTTTGCTGAAAAAATAAATTAGTTAATTAAAAATAATAAATGAAACTGATTCATCCATAGACTGATCTAGGAAGAAAAAAGAATTCAGAAATTACTGATATCCAAAATAAAAGAATAAATGAAAGAAATTAACTAAAATGACAGTTCATATATATACTAAACTCATAAAATATTATGATTAATTTTGTGGTGATTATGTTTACAACTGAGATGAAGTGTGCACATTCCTTGAAATAAACTAATTACCAACACTAACTCAAGAAGGAGTATTTTATTCTTGTTAAGGAATTAAAATCATAGTTTAAAACCATTCCAGAAAAGAAACCCCTCAAATCTTAGATCCCTTTTCTAGTGAATTCAACAAAGCATTTTAGGAGGAAATACTGGCATTCCCTCTATGCCCTTCTGGGCGGAAGAGGGAACACCCCCCCCCAGCTCAATATATGAGTCCACCATTATCCTGGTTCCAAGACCAAACATAGACAGGACAGGAAAACTGCAAACCTATCCCTAATGTGTATGGACTGTAAATACTTAATAAACCCACACATAACACTACTCTAACTGTAAGGAAACATCAGACAAACCCAAATGAAGGTCATTCTACTAAATGCCTCAAAATTGTCATGGTCATCAAAAATAGGAAAGGTCTGAACTGCTGTCATACTGTAGAGGAGCTTAAGGAAGATATAATGACTGAATCTAATATTGTACTTGGGATAAGATCTAGAGATAGAAAAAGGACATTAGGTAAAAGTCTGGTAATTACAGTCTTCAGTCAATAACAATGATTAATGCTGGTTCATTAGTTGTGACAATTGTGTTACAGTATTTTAAGATGTTTATAAGGTATACTGGTTGGTACTCAGAAACTCTACAAACATTTTGCAACTTTCCTGTATATCTGAATCTATTCTAAAATAAACATTTAAAAAATAAATGTTCATTTATTAAAATTTTATTTATTTGTTTGACAGAGAGAGATCACAAGTAGGTAGAGAGGCCAGCAAAGAGAGAGGGGGAAGAAGACACACCCTTGAGCAGAGAACCCGAGATGGGGCTCAATCCCAGGACCCTGGGATCATGACCTGAGCCAAAGGGAGAGGCTTTAACACACTGAGCCACCCAGGTGCCCCTAAAAGTTTATTTAAAAAAAAATCACTCTAGTTACTATATTAATACTAAAAAAAGAAAACAGCAAGAACATATGATAATTCCAAAGTTGCAAGAGACATATTTGTCAAACTTCAACACCCATACCGACAAAACCCTACAAAACTAAAAAGACAATTCCTCAATTTAATACTGGACATCTACAGAAAAACTCTATAGCCAGCTAACATCATACGTTATGGTGGAAGATTATTTTCCTGTCTAAACTAAGGAACTAAAAAAGTTAAGTCTCTTCACACCGATTCTATTAAACAATATAGTGGAGGTTCTAGCTAGTACATTAAATTAAGAAAAGAAAAGGAAAATTGAACAGGTCAGAAAGGAAGAAGTAAAACTGACTTTATTCATAAAGGAAATGAATGTGTACATAGAATACTCTGAGAAATCTACATTAAACTAAAAGCGCTTTTTAAAGAAAACTAACAAGTGAATTTAGAAAGATCAAAGATTAAAGGTCAATAAAAAAGTCTCAGTTGTATTTCTACATATTAGCAACTATCAAATGGAACATGCAATAAAAAGTTTCAATATCAACAAAAAAACATGAACATCTTATTAGAAAGTTCAGTAAGGAAATATGATGTTATTGGCAAGAATAGACATATAGAGTGATGGAAGAGAATGGAGTTCAGAAGTAGACCTATACAAATATGGTGAGCTGGTTTTGGACAGAGTTTCCAGAAGGAAGACAGACCCTATTTATCCAATTGGCAAAAGAAACTCTACACAGTCATTGGTATTGAAACAACTGGATATCTGTAAGGATAAACAATAAACTTCTACCTTTACTTTATGCCATACACAAAAATGAAATCCAATCTGTCATAGTCTTAGCACAGAAGAAAACATAGGATACTATATGTGGAACTTTCAAATACTCAAATATTTATTATTTAAAGGCACAGACATGTAAGCTATGAAAGAGAAATCTTGTCCAATTGGACTTTATCATAACTAAAAATTTTTATCCCTCAAAAATGAGTACTAAAGAAAATGAAAAGACAGATTTAGAGGAAATATTTTCACTATATACATCTGTCAAAGGACCTATATATTCAGAATATGGAATGAACTCCTATAATTCCCTAGATTGGCATGTAAAGAAATGCACAAAAGTTCACTTCACGAAGGAAATGGGCAATGATTACATGAGATGATGTCCAATATCTTAGTCTTCAGGAAAATGGCAATGAAAACTGCACTGAGATACCACTATATACCCAATAGAAAGCATATATATTTTTTTAAATTGTCATTCATTTACTAAGTTTTGGCCAAGGTGGGGAACAACTGGAGATCTCATGCATTGTTGGTGGGTATGCAAAATAGTATGAACACCTTAGAATATTGTCTGACAGTTTATTTTAAAGGTACAGAAACAGTTACTATATGATCCGGTAATTTAACTCTGTTGCATTTACCCAAAAGAGTGAAAACAGAAAAGACTTGGATACAAACATTCACTGCAGTTTCCTTCATAATAGCCCTAAAGTGCACACAACTCAAATGTCTATTGACAGGCAAATGAAGAAGCTAACTGTGGTATACCCACAAATGGCTGCCAGGAAATAAAAAGGAACAAACTTCTGATGCATGTAACATGGAAGAATCTCAGACACATTCTACTGAGCCAAGGGAGACAGAGACGAAAAACAAAAATCGGACAAAAGAAAGATATTTTCACTCGATAAAAAGTAGAACTATCCTGAGCTTTATGGACATCACAATATAGGTTTCAAACTAATCAATTAACAAGAAGAAATTGATATGCCCACAACTGAAGTGGAAAACAACACACAGCTCTCTTAGTGAGGGACAGAAGAAGAGGACACAATATTAGGAAGGGACTGATGATTCACATAACTGGTAATATCCTTTTCAAAACACATGCCATACTTCTCAATATCTGAGTTTGCAACAAGTCACAAAGAAAGTTATAAATCATACACCATGCAATCATATTCTCTGGCATAGGCCAGAAACTTAGATGGTAACATTAAAAATTACAGTAAAAAGTGAAAATAAACCCAAGAACTATAAATGCAAAATACACATTTCAACTTCCCTACTTTATAATAGAAAATTCTGAGAGCTAAGTAACTAATTCCATTACACAATGTAATTTTTAGGCTCTTTAAGTTGGAGATAAAAGTCACTGAATCATTTCAAAGCCATTCTATAATTTCATTTAAGTGATGGTCTCTCATCTGTCATGTGCAACTACATCGGACAGAATCTAATGGCCACAAAGAGATTATAATAGTAATAATGCAGTTTCATAAATCTAGATTCTAAAAATGTTCTTTATCATATGAGATAGGAAATTCTCAAAATTGAAATGATTATATTGAGGTAATATAAAGTACATTGGGTAAGGTCACAAAATGTAAGATCATAGAGAAACTGAGGTTTCTGGAGGTGAGGGGGTGGGGGAGTGGAGGGGGTTGTGGGAGTTGGGCGAGCCTGGAGGTGGGTATTAAGGAGGGCACAAATTGCATGGAGCACTGGGTGTGGTGCATAAACAATGAATATACAATGAACATTGGAAACATGAAAAAATAAAATTAAATTAAAATGTTTATATATACATATACATATATACCTACACACATACACACACACACACAAATACTTAACTGGGAACCTGGTAAATGGTTAGCATTCAATTTAAATTGTAACTTTCATTGTATTGCTAATACTAATACTTTATCCTATACCATTAAAATTCACCATGTTAAAAATTTGCTCAACTGGCCAATCTGTTAATGTCACCATAATTATCCAGGCTTCAAAAGCTAAAACTTCATTCTTAATTCCTTCTTTCTTTCATCCACATCTCACTCTCTAAATTTTCCCCTTCAACATGCAAGCTGTTCATTAACATTTGATTGAATATTTTTCAACTATCTCCTACCTGTCTGGACCATCTCTCTTCCCATCAGTTCTTTGAGAGAACTGTCTTTCTAAAAACAAAAATTAAATCACATAATTAACTCTGGTTTTCTTAGATTATAGCTCTACTATCAAGAAATCCTGAGTTCTGAGCTGACAAAGGTGATTCCCCATCTGGACTTTGTTTTGCTATCCTCATCACCTGTCATTCCTTCCTATGAATGTTGAGCATTCTAATAGTACACTATGTCACCTGTTCCCTCTGCTAAAAGTCTTCTACTTATCCATCAAACCCTAGCATAGACTATATCACCTCTAGGAGACTTTCCCTCAAGGCCTAAGGCATTTGCTTTGTTGTTGTTTTTTCTACCTGCATGATAGCACTTATAGTCTATTAAAGTAATTTATTTCTGACCTTTTTTTTTTTTTCCTTAACTACTTGAAGGCTAGTATTGAGAAACTCTTATCTAGTAAGAGTGCTTTCCTCATGGTGGGCAGTCTTTGAATAAATAAATGACTTTTTGGGGGGAAAATGCTGAGCTGTCAGAAATAAAATATATACATTGTTACAACATCCAAAAGCTTAGGATATGTATTACTTGAACATCTAAGCACACCTGAGAGTCTGACCACTACCTAGGAGCCCCTGAGTCTGTTGGAAGCGAGGTGCGGGGTCAGGAACATCACCGTCACATGCCATCCACCAGAAAAAAGTGCCCAGTGGCTGTCCCTCAGCGTCCAGGTGCAAGGTACATCACCACAGCACCCCCCCCCACCTAACTTCCTTAGCATGTGTTGCCACTCCCTGGCTGATGCCAGGGGCCCTGAGGACTTGGAGGGGAACGTGTTCCCAGACAGTGAGTGCCCAGGGACCTCGGAGGCACCCAAGAGGCCAAGCTCTTGGGGAGGGGTGGTGCCCGAGAAAGGCAAGGCCCCAATGCCTGCCCATGGGCCCTGAATGAAGGGGGATCCTGGCCACCGGAGGCAAGCCCTGGCGAATGGAGATGGGGAGGGAGCTTGTGGGTCTGCTCAGAGACCCTCTAGGACTCTAGATGGGAAACCTGGGATCAGGGTGTGACTTCAAGCCTTTGTCCTGTGAGGGCAGGGTAGGCAGGAAGATCAGAGAACTCACACAGCAGGCCATGAGCCTAGAGCCTTAAATACCTGTCACAGCTGGCTCAGGCAAGGCAGTGAAGATTCAGAGGGTTGGCGATTTTGGGCAGGGATTGGGGGGTGGGGCGATGGAGGCAGCAGGGGCAGGGCACCACTCAGCATCCTCACATTCTTGGTGTCTGGGCCAAGCTGAGACAAGCCTGTGAGAGAAGAGGAGCTGCCCCCACTGCCCCCTAGAGTCTTCTTCTGGGGGGACATTGCTTCCATGAAGAAGATTTTCCCACAAATCCCAGCCCAAGAGAAGGCTACACAGTTGTGTCCTCGGGGAGCCCGTGGGTCAGTTGAGGACACGGGGCCCTAGGCTGCTGTCCCTACCAGGTAGGGATCCGGGCTCCTGGTGCTGATGGCGCGCCTACCATTGCTGCCATTCACCACCCCATGCTGGGCACCACAGGCTGCAAGGGAATGTGGCCATGACCACCAGAGGTCTCTGAGGCCCACCCTGCTCAGACTTGCCCCCTCCACGCAGGACATTCCATGCCTGGACCTTCCCCCGTGGCCCTCCTTGGACCATGGTGCTCAGAGGGGCTTCCTAGGACTGTGACGCTGGTAGGCCTGGCTTCTATCTCGTCTTGCAGAGATCTACTAAGGGACAGGCGACCTACCTACCTTACAAGTTTGTGACTCTAGTAGATAGGCCCAGCCCACAGGAGTGAAGCTAGTGGGGTGGGGGGGAGAAAAAAATCCCTGTGAAACACTTGTGAAGTTCACAGTCCAGAAGCACAGGCACACTAAATCACAGGACTCATAGTAGAAATATAGAATGTTTTCCCTTTCCAACACCTCACCAGCACATTATTTTTATTAAAGATTTCATTTCTTTTTTTGATAGAGAGAGATCACAAGTAGGCAGAGAGGCAGGCAGAGAGAGAGGAGGAAGCAGGCTCCCACTGAGCAGAGAGTCCAGGCCACGTTTGATCCCAGAACCCTGGGATCATGACCTGAGATGAAGGCAGAGGCGTTAACCCACTGAGACACCCAGGTGCCCCTCACCAGCACATTATTAAAGGCCTACTTACTGCAGTTCTTTTACTCAGTACAGCATGTCTAGCTATCAAGATGGAATTATAAGGCATTAAAAAATTGGAAACAAAACAACCTCCACCACACACACACACACACAACCTGGAGACACAGAGTTTGTATCACATCCAGACATGGTAGGGGCATTGAATTATCAGCCGGGGAATTTAAAACATCTATGAGTTATTTAGGAACAGCTCTACTGGATAAAGCAGACAATGCATGAATAGATGGACAATGTAAGCCAAAAGATGGAAATCCTAAGAAAGAACCAAAAGAAATGCTAGAGGCAAACAAACAAACAAACAAACAAAAAACAAACAAACAAACAAAAAACAGAAAGGATGTCTTTGATGGGCTCATTAGTAGATTAGGCATGGCTGAGGAAAAACACTCTTAGAGGATATATTAACAGAATACCTGAAAATCAATAAGGAAAGAGAACAGTGGCTGAAGAAGAATGTAGTTTCTAAGGACTGTGGGACAACTGTAAAAGTGTAACATACACATAATGAAGATACGCATCAGAAAACCCAGAGGGAAGGAGAACAAAAATAGAATGGAACAGAAGAAATGTTTGAAACAATAATCACAGAATTGCCCCAAAATAATGACAGACATGAAACCACAGATCCATCAACAAGGAAGATAAATACCAACAGACTATACCTAAGTGTATCCTTCTCAAATCACAGAACATAAAAGATGGAGAAAAAATAGAAAATGAAGCCAGAGGAAAAAGACACCTTACTTAAAGCAAAGCCAAGATAATTACATGTGATTTCTCAGGAACCATGCTACTCTGGAGACAGTGGAGTGGAATATTTAAGGTATTGAGAGAAAAGAAAATGCCAACATAGAATTGTGCACCCTGAAAATATTTTATTAAAAAGTGAAGGACCTGCCTTACAAGAAATGTTAAAAGAAATTCTTTAGACAGAAAGAATATAATGCTGATCAGAAACTCAGAGCTACATAGAGAAAGGAAAAAAATCAAAACAGAAGAAGTGAAGATAAAATAAAATCTTTTTACTTATTTTTAACTAATCTGGCATAACAGTTTGTTAAAAAAATAATAGTAGTGATGTACAGTTATGTATGCCTATGCATATGCTATATCTATGGCATATGCATAAGCATATATATATTCATATATGCATATCCACACAAAAATACAGTTAATATAAACATTAATGGTGAGAAACTCAGAGGTCCCACTAAGATCACATAAAAGACAAGGATGTTCCATCTCACCACACATTTTCAACATTATACTGGAAGTTTTGCTAATGCGTTCAGGCAGAAAAGAAAAAAGGTATACAAATTGGAAGGAAGACATAATTTTTCCTTCTTTCTCTCTCTTTCTTTTCAAGTGGCACAATCGTCTATGCAGAGTATTGAAAAAAAAATCAGTCAGCTAACTTGTGGACCCAATAAGTTATTACAGCAAGGGTGTACAATACACAGTTAATGTACAAAAGTCAATTGATTTCTTATGTCCCAACAATGAACATGTGAAATTTGAAACTAGAAACACAGTAACATTTCCATTACCATCCAAAGAAAAATGAAATACTTAGGTATATGCAGCCACTCTGGAGAACAGTGTGGAGATTCCTCAAGAAATTAAAAATAGAGCTTCCCTATAACCCTGAAATTGCACTGCTGGGTATTTACCCCAAAGATACAGATGTAGTGAAAAGAAGAGCCATCTGTACCCCAAAGTTCATAGCAGCAATGGCCACGGTCGCCAAACTGTGGAAAGAACCAAGATGCCCTTCAATGGACGAATGGATAAGGAAGATGTGGTACATATACACGAGGGAGTATTATGCCTCCATCAGAAAGGATGAATACCCAACTTTTGTAGCAACATGGGTGGGACTGGAAGAGATTATGCTGACTGAAATAAGTCAAGCAGAGAGAGTCAAGTATCATATGGTCTCACTTATTTGTGGAGCATAACAAAGAACATGGAGGACATGGGGAGATGGAGAGGAGAAGGGAGTTGTGGGAAATTGGAAGGGGAGATGAACCATGAGAGACTATGGATTCTGAAAAGCAACCCGAGGGTTTTGAAGGGGCGGGGGGTGGGAGGTTGGGGAACCAGGTGGAGGGTAACAGAGAGGGCATATATAGCATGGAGCACTGGGTGTGGTGTAAAAACAATGAGTACTCTTAAGCTGAAAATAAATAAAGTAATTAAAAAAAGAAAAAAGAAAAAAAAAGAAATAAAATGACATACATAGTAGAATTCTAACATTAAATATATATATATACACAAGATCCATATGAGGAAAACTGTAAAATTTTGATAAGTGATATTAAAGTGGAGCTAACCAAATGAAGTGATATTCCTTATTAGTTTATAGGAAGACTTAATATTGTCAAGGTGTCAATTATCCCCAAATTTATCTATGGATTCAGTACAATCCCAATCAAAATCCCAGCAAGTTATTTTATGAATTTTGATAAGCTTATTCTAAAGTTTACATAGAGAGGCAAAAGAACCAGAAGACCCAACACAATACCGAAGGTGAAGAATAAAGTTGGAGGACTGATGTTACCTGATTTCAAGACTTACTGTAAAGATTCAGTAATCAAGAGAGGGTAATATTGATAAATAAAAATACATTGATGGGACAGAATACAGATCCCCGAAATAGACCCTCATGAATACAGCAAACTGATCTTTGATCAAATTGCAAAGGCAATATACTGGAGCAAAGATAGTTTCTTTAGTAACAGTGTTGGAACAACTAGACTCCCTCTGGCCCCCACCAAAGGAAAAAAAATCTAGACACAGAGCTTACAACCTGAGATGAAACCAAGAGTCAGACACTCAGCTGACCGAGCCACCCAGGCATCCCTGAAATTAATTACGTATATGGTATAAGATGGAGGAACTGAGGGTAATTTAAATATATAGATAGATAGATAGATGATAGATAGATAGATATAGATACAGATATAGATATAGATATATAGATACCTATCTCTATAGATAGATATAGATATATAGATAGATATCTAGATCTATATATAGATATATCTAGATCTATCTATCTATCTATATATCCAATTGTGTGAAAAATTTCCCTCTTTTTAACTACTTTTTAACTCTTTTTTAATATTGTTGCTTAAATCAATTATTATGTGTATGTGGCCCTATTTCTTCATTCTTTAATTGGTTACATTGATCTATGTCTCCATCTTTATGTCAACAGAACACTATCTTGATTACTCCACCTTTATAGGAAATTTTAAAGTCTTATGGATAAATTTTTCATTCTGACTAATTCCAAGATTAGTGTTTCCAAAAAAACACTAAGGAAAAAACACTGAGGGAAAGAGAGATAGAGAGAGAGAGAGAGAGAGAGAGAGAGAGAGAATGCAAGTAGGAGGAGGAATAGCAGGGAGGAACGCTCCCATTGAGTGGGGAGTCCAACACAGGATGCAGTCCTGTGAATCATGAGATCATGATGCAAGCTGAAACCAAGATTTGGAGGCCTAAGCAACTGAGCCACCCAGGTGCCCAATTTTCAAGATTGTATTAGCTATTCAAAAGTCTTTTGAATTTCCTCAAAATTTGAGAATTAGCTTTTAATTTTTGAAAAAACCAATAACCTCTCCTTTGATTTTAATTAAGACTGCATCGGACATATAGATCAATTAAGGAGTTTAGAATTGATCTTTTCATAGTCTCTATTCTTTCCAACCATGAACATGGTGTATCTTTACCTTTATTTAGTTCTTATTTAATTTTTCCTAGAACATTTAGCACTTTTTTTTAAATTTCAGGATAGCTAGGATCATAGTATTACATTAGTTTCAGGTGTACAATATAGTGAATTAACATCTTTAAAGAGTTATATATTTCTTTGACAGAGACAGAGGCAAAGAGAGTGCAGGGGGGAGGATCAAAAACAACAGTAAAAAACAATCGAAAAAAGTTCCCAACTCATTTTATAATATTAAATGACCTTTATAATCATAATGACCAAATCTGGACAAAGAGAATAAATTAAATAAAATACCAAAGAAAGAGATTGAATGAATAAAATACCAATCCACTTTCTTTCCCCTTTAGAAAATTAGAGTTCTATTTACCTTTACTTCTTCTATCTGCTAAGATCCATCTCTACTTTAGAGTTCACTAGTATTGATACAATGATTTTGCCTGCAAGATTTCTGAGTCCCCTGGTTTTAGTCCACTGGGGAACTTGAACTCACTGGGAATGGCCGATGATTTCTTACAATCTCTATATCTCCCTCACCCATTTTATTCATTCTTTTTCAATAGAGAGATAATTTTGCCTGAAAAGGAAGAAGTAAAACAGGAATTGCACTCTATTTTTTCATTTGTTATCCATTAACATTTCACCATCATTCTTAAGTTAATGTCTGAAATTATTATTATTAAAAGTAGTATTTAGTATTATTATTAATAACCCATAACTTAATAAATTCCAAAATGTGATCACATACTGGGCATGGAGTAATTATTGCAATTAAACAAAGAATTATCCTGGATATAACTTGTACCAAAACCAAAGAGGGCAGATGGTTTCACTCATTTATTCAACAACTATTTGTTGATTATCTGTTCCATGTCAGGAATTACGCTAAGCACTATGGACAAAAAGTTATGTGGTCCTGACCTAGAAGAGCTCACAATTTAGGAGGTAGGAAGGGGAGGGATGCGGAGTTGGAGAGGTGGGATAATCACTAGGCATTTTAAAACTAGAAAAGAAAATTGTGATTGTCAGGAGGCAGAATGAACCATAAAAAAGGGTTTATGTTCCTTCATTGTAGACCAGGGAGTACTGTACAGAGAATATACCTTAATTTTAACAAAACACCCTGGTTCCTTCTTACCTAACATGACTCCTCAGTGAAATATTTTGGTGAGCAAAACTGAAAAACATGGATTGACTGATAGCACAGGGAGGTAAAATTTAGAGTTGGTTCCATTTCAAAAGGGTAACTAATAACTAGGTATTTACATAAAAGGGTGTCTTTCATGGTGCTATGAGTTCCTGTTCATGACTCTCCTCTTCAGTAAACCTAGAAAAGATGTAGAAGGCATGCTTGTTGAATCTACAGAAGAGGCAAACCTTGTTGGGGGGAGCTAGGGTCCACAAGGACACTTAGATTTCAAACCATCCTGAAAAGTTAAAACAATGTGCTTAAAGCAGATGAGATATAATGCAGTTATATATATATATATATATATATATATATATATATATATATATAAATTTGATTACGTGTTATACCAATAATCAGTGGTTCCTAGGACGAAATCTGTACATTTTAGTTGACCACAAGTTGAATTTTAGCCAGTGGTTTGATATAGCTAGTAAAAAGTGAAGGCATTCGTATGCTCTGCTAGAAAAGTATATCATGAAGATATGCTTGTACAAACTCCTCACTTATCAAATACCAAGCTATATTAAAATGATTTGCTTAGTGTTTTTCCATTAGACTATGAAATATTTGAACATAGGGACTATAAATTCTTTATTTATATATTCCCAGGATTTAGCTCCATTCTTGGAATATAGCAACTATTCAGGAAATAGCTGTTGAATGACTAATGAATAATTATGTGTAGAGGCTTCCTGGAGCATTTTAATGCAATTCACTCACTTTTTTCTCCCAAAAACCTATTGAAGAAAGTTTTTATTTTTAATTTCCATTATATAGAGGAGGGACCTGAGGCCTCAGTATGTGGTTTATGAAATAAGGGGCACAGAAAAGCAATATACCAAAACTTTCAAAATCTCAGTATAGAAAGTACTTCCAAACTTTCCTTTCAAGGTTTTTTTTCAAGAAACAACTTGTCCAAGGTCACATGCCTATGAGTGGTAGAGCTGAGTGTTATGTAGTGTCTGCATAATAGTATGCCTCAGGACTACATAGCTTAGATCATAGTAAGCTCCAAGGGTTAATGGAAATACTTGCCATTCTCCCCTCCCTCTTTCTTTCCTTCCATTTCCTTACCCTTTTATCAAAAACGAAACAAAAAGATTTAAGTTGGCATAAAAAATAGAAATGTAACAAAATGGGAAAAATTAAAAAAGGACAAATCCCAACTAAAGGAAAGAAGGGTAGGTAAATAAGTTGGAGCCATTGTAATTCTACGGCACAAAACACATATAATGAGGTCCTATCCCCATGAACTTCTTTGTGACTATCTATCTTTCCAGATCCCTTCTTTTACCTTCTATTGCATTTCTTGCAACTTGATGCATTTGGCACTTAATGATGGACTTCTAACAATTTTATGGGTACAACTTTATACTCCTCAGCAAGCTTGTATATGTCTAGACATAAGGACCTGGTGATATTAAGGTTAATATTCATTTGACCCCTTATATAATGCTATATTCCTAGTAGATTCTGTACAAGTAACCACTGTATTGAGAGAATTTTCAATTATTGGGATTAATACCTACTTCTGGACTTTTCTCACACCCTTTTATCCTTTCTTTCTCTTTTTCTTTCTGGAGCACAATGCAGAATTAACTGTTCATCCCCAGTGGGTATAAACGTGGTTTATATTTTTCCTATGCTCAAGAGCATAATTGATATGAGGCAGGCAAAGGTCCAACTAATGGAGCACTGGAGAGAGTTTCTGGGGATGGGAGGATGGTTCCCCCCAAGCACAATGACTCAATTATGACATTCCTGACAGCTGGACTTCGGAGCTGGCTCCAGGATATGAATCCAAGTTTACAAATTCCTTGCATTAAAAGACATGGACAGAGGGTGCCTGGGTGGCTCAGTGGGTTAAAGCCTCTGCCTTCGGCTCAGGTCATGATCTCAGGGTCCTGGGATCGAGCCCCACATCGGGCTCTCTGCTCCATGGGGAGCCTGATTCCTCCTCTCTCTCTGCCTGCCTCTCTGCCTAGTTGTGATTTCTCTCTGTCAAATAAATAAAATATATATTAAAAAAAAGACATGGACAGAGGCAACTGAAGCTGGCTGCATTTTTATTGTTAGAAGAATAGCTTCATGTGGCATAGTCTTTTGAAGTTGTCAAATATTGTATCCAATACATTATCTCCTAATCCACCTGTCAGAAATAAAGGGTGGATATCTTTCTTTAAAATGTGTAATATAAAAATAAGTATTAAGGGGAAGATACAAATTCACTTATCACTTCTAAAGTCATTTCTAATCTCTCTTTTCCTACCCATTGGAGTTCAGTTTTCTTAAAGAGATAACACCCTGGGCCCAGAAGTAGAGAAATAAGTTTTGGCAAATAGAATCATTGAAAGAATCTTCTTGGGGGACATCTAGGTAAGAAGACCATTACTGGTATCAGAAACATGGCTCAAATGTTTGAATTTGACTGTATACCCTCAGCCTGTCCAGAAGGCCATGAGAGACACAATTCCTCCAATCTTGCGGTTTACTGCTTCAGCTGTATCCTAAACTCTGACTAGAATCTACTCCAGATTCGCACTTGTGCGAGCTATCCTGCTTTGCTCAATCTAGATACTCCCAGTAGGAAGTGGTAGCTGATGGGCAAGTAGGGCATTAAATTCAGTTCAACATTTTATTTATCGAGCCCCTAATAATACAAATTCCATGAATGTGCAAATCTACGTGAATGAAGTAAGGTCAGGACTGGACATACAATGTCATTAAGGTTTTCCTGCCTTTAAAGAGCTCCCAATTTAATGAGATACACCTACATAAAACTAGGTATAAGGGCAGGGCTGCGGGGTGTTTAATATGGGAAAGTTAAAAAAAAAAAGGGATTGTAAGGTCACAGAGGAAAATATCATATTGATCAAAATTGGCGAGAGTGGACATCCTTTTCATGTTCCTGATCTCAAAGGAAAGACTGTCAGCTTTTCCCCATTGAGAATGATTATTTGCTATGGGTTTTTCATAGACAGATTTTATGAAGTTGAGGAATGGTCCCTTTATTTCTGTACTTTGATGCGTTTTAATCAGGAATGAATGCTGAAAACCTCTAGAATCTTCCTATGAAGCCCACATTATCCTGATCTGCAACCAGGCAAAGATGCCATCCAAAACGAGAATTTCAGACCAATAGTCCTGATGAAATGAAGACCACGGTTCTCAACAAGATCCTATCTAATAGGATCAAAGAGCACAGAAAAACATTATCCACCATGAACACGTGGGATTTTTCCCTGGGACACAAGGGTGGGTCGACATTCACAAATCAATCAATGTATTAGAACAAATCAATAAGAGAAGAGAGAATAAACACAAGGTCTTCTGAATTGAGATAGCAAGTGCATTTGAAAAGATCTATTTGTATTCTTTAGTGCTTTACTTTTTTTTCTTTTTAAACTTTTTATTATTTTTGATGTTTATTTTTACATATAAGTTATGTACATGTATATCTTTTTCTAGTCCTTTTCATTAAATTGTTTTATATTTCTAAGATTTTCTTTTTTTCTTTCTTTCTGTTTCTTTTTCTCCTTATTTTGGCATCTAGTTTCTTTTCATGAACAGTCCAAAACACGTACTGGGTCCAGTTTTTTTGTATTCTTTGTTGTTTATTTTGTTTTCCATTTTTTGTTATTCCTGTTTTTTCTGCTCTGTCTGTCATGGCTGATTTTGCTTTCATAATTATTTTCTGGGCGAAATGAGGAGATGGAGAAATTCACCCCAAAAGAATGTCCAGGAGGCAGTCCCCACTCCCAGGGATTGCATCAATATGGATATAAGTAAGATCTCTGCACTAGAATTAAAACCAATGATTATGAAGATAGTAACTGGGCTTGAAACAAGCATAGAAGGCCCAAGAGAAACAAACCCTCACTATAGACATAAAAGAACTAATATCTACTCAGGTCCGCCTTAAAAATGCTATTACTGAGATATAGTTCAAGTGGAGGCTATACAAAGGGGATGAATGAGGGAGAAGTATGAATCAGTGATTATAGAAGATCAAAGGATGGATCAAAATGCTGAAAAAATGAGAGAAACAAAGCTACTGGGTCACGAAGGGAGACTTCGAGTGCTTGGGAATTCCATAAACTGAAATGATATCCTTATTATTAGAGGGGTCCCAGAAGATGAGGGTCAGGAGAAAAGAGCAGAAGGTTTATTTCAACAAATTGTAGTGAGTTGAGAATCTCCCAAATATGGGGAAGGAAACAAGTCCAGGAGGCACAGAGAATACCCCTCAAAATCAGTAAAAGTATGTCAATGTATAAAAATATAATCCTGAAGTGTGAAATTCAAAGGCAACTAGAAAATCCTGAAAGAAACTTGGGCCAAGAGTTTCTTCACCCCTAAGGGTAGGCACATGAGGCTGGCAGAAGACCTGTCCACAGAGACTTACCAGGCTAGAAAGGACAGGTAGGGTATAGGCAATGTACTAAATGGAGGAAAAGAATATGCAGCCACAAATAAGTGTATACCCCAAGGCTATCTTTCAAAGTGAAAGGAGGGGTAGAGAGCGTCTAGGACAAACAAAAATGAAAGGAATTTCTGAACAATAAACCCTCACTGCAAGAAGCATTAAAGGAAATCCTTTGAGTCCAGAGACAGGGAGCCATATCAAAAAAGAGAGAGAGAGAGAACACAGACGAGGTACAGAAACAGTGACATTACACATTCTAAAAGGCACTAACTTCATATCTTTCAATAATTACTCAGAATGTAAACAGGTAAAATGCAACTACTGAAAGACATAGGGTATCAGAATGGAATGAAACAAACCAAAATGAAACAAGAAGACTCACTGAGAGACGCCTGGGAGGCTCAGGTGGCTATACCTTCTGCCTTCAGCTCAGGACATGATCCCCAGGTCCTGGGATCGAGCCTCAGGTTGGGCTCTCTGCTGGGCAGAAGGCCTGTTTCCCCAAACCCCCTCTCTTTCTCTGCCTGCCTCTCTGCCTACTTGTGATCTATGTCTGGCAAATAAATACATAAAAACTTTACAAAAAAGAGAAGAAGGCCCATTGATGTGGTCTGCACAAGAGACTCGTTTTAGACAAAAGACACTTCCAGATTCAACATGAGAGTTGAGGAACTATTTGTAATGGTAGTGGACATCAAGAGACCGCTGGAGTAGTCACCCGTAAAGCCAAAACTGTAGTGAGAGTTAAAGGAAGACCCTCTATAATAATAAAGGTGTCTATGAAATAAGAAGATGTTTCAATTGCCATTGCTGATGCCCCTATCTTTAGAGAAACCAAAATATAAACTGATTAATCACTAAATGAAGGCACACATTGATAGTAATTCAAGGATAGTGGGGTACTTTAACACCCCACCCACAGCAAGGGACATGTTGTCTAAGCAGATCACCAAGGCAACAAAGGGCTTTAAGTGACACATTGGACCTGATGAACTTCAAAGAGATGTCCAGAGCATTTCACCCTAAAGCAAAGGAGTATACCTCTTTCTCGAGTGCACAAGGAATGTTCTCCAGAATAGATCATGTACCAATTCAAAACTCAGTTCTCCTCTGGTTCACAAAGATTGATTTCATACCCATGCATTTTTCAGACCACATGGCATAGATACCTGAAGTCAACCAAAAAGAAACATGTAGAAAGGCCACAAATACATGGAAGCCATAGAACGTCTTACCAAAGAGTGAATGGGAGAACCAGGAAATTAAGAAGACTATTTGAAATACTTGGAAGGAAAGGAAAAGTAAAACCACGACAGTGCAAAAGCTTTTGGGTGCAGCAAAGTGTGTCTTAAGAGGGAAGTATACAGCAGGACAGGCCTTCTTTTAGAAACAAAACAAGTCTGAAATACAAAATGTAACATAAAGGAGCAGGAAAAATGACAGCAAAGAAAGCCAAAATCCAGCAGGTGGAGAGAAATGATAAAGATGAAAGCACTAGGGGCGCCTGGGTGGCTCAGTGGGTTAAAGCCTCTGCCTTGGCTCAGGTCATGATCCCAGGGTCCTGGGATGGAGCTCCATGTCGGGCTCTCTGCTTGGCAGGGGGCCTGCTTCCTCCTCTCTCTCTGCCTGCCTCTCTGCCTGCTTGTGATCTCTGTCTGTCAAATAAATAAGTAAATCTTAAAAAAAAAAGATTAAAGTACTACACAACATACAGAAGTTAAAAATATAGATCACTGAAACAAAGAGCTGGTTCCTTGAAAGAACTAACAAGATTGAGAAACCATAATCAGGAATGGAGGAAAAGAGATCACAACCAACCCCAAAGAAATAGAAAAAAATGTAAGAGAATATGATGACCAATTTTGTGCCAACACACCTTCCAAAGTCATTCTAAGAGGCCAGCATAACCTGGATCCCCAATGCAGATGAATACTCCACCAGAAAGGAGCATTATAGGCCAATATGCCTGATGAATATGGGTGTAGAACTTCTCACAAAGATACTAGCCAAGATGATCCAAGAGTACATTAGAAGGATTCTTCAACAGGACCAAGGGGGTTTAATTCCTGCACTTCTGCAGAAGTGTTTCAATATCTGCACGCCGATCCACGTGATACACCACATTAACATAAGAAAGAACAACAACCATATGATCCTCTCCACGGATGCTGAAATGGCACATGAAAAAAAACACACACCATCTTTCTTGAAAAGATCCCACTGTGTGTCGGAATAGAGGGAAAACACCTCAATATCCTGTGTCACAGAGGAAAGGCTGAGAGGGGATATCATTTTCAATGAGAAAACACTTGGAACTTTTCCACTAAGGTCAGGAACACAAAGGGACTGTCCACTCTCAACACTGCTGTTCCACATTGTACCGGAAATCCTATCATCAACAATCAGACAACAAAAGGAAATAAGAGGCGACCAAGTCAGCAATGAAGGAATTAACATATTTACACTTCTGTCCTCATGAGAAGACATGATGCTGCATGTAGAACACCAAAAAGGAGGCGCCTGGGTGGCTCAATGGTTAAGCCTCTGCCTTTGGATCAGGTCATGATCCCAGGGTCCTGGGATCGAGCCCCACATCGGGCTCTCTCCTCAGCAGGGGACCTGCTTCCACCCCCCCACCCCCCCGCCTGCCTCTCTGCCCACTGGTGATCTCTGTCTGGCCCTAAAAGCACACTGCATAAAAGAAAACATTTGATAGACAGGACTTTACCAATATCGAAAACTTTTATGCTACTAAGAACTTTGTTCTTATTAGGGTCACAAAAATACAAGTTATAGACCAGGTGAACATATTGGCAAACCACGTATCTGACAAAGAATTTCTATGGAGTGCATGTAAAGAACTCTCAGTGTTTAATAGGAAAAAAAAACAAACTATCTAAAGAGAAAATGGACAGAAGTATGTGGCCAGCCATTATACCAAAAAGAACATGCAGATATCACATAAAGCTAAGGGAAAAAAAAAGTTCAACCTCTCTAGCCATAAGAAAAATGCCACTGAAAACCTGACGGACTTACCAGTACTACCCGCCTTTTAGGTTAGCTGGCTAATATAAAACACAGTACAAATATCAAATGTTGGAAAGAGCCAGCTCTCCTACACTGAAGGTGGGAAGGTCAATGGAAGAGCCGTTCTGGTAAGAACATGTGATGGGTTCTAAAGAAACAAAACCTAAACCATGTAACCTAGCAAGCACTTTCCTGAACCCAGAGAATGAAAATTTGAGATGCCATGAAACACAGTGCACAATGGTTCATTTCAGATTCATTTGTAACTGCTGAAAAGAATGGAAGCAGCCAAAATGAGTGAAGATTGCCTCTGTGAAGGGACCTTCTGAAATACCTGTGGCTTCTGGTCATCTAGAAATCTACCTCTCTACCTCCCTCATCCTATATGTAGTAGTGCTCTACCTGTCAGCATATCCCTAAGCCTAGTAGTGCCACCCTGGCTCACTGGCGTTGGAAATGTCCCTGAAGGCCCCAGAACCATAAGGTGTGGCTGTCAAGCAACAGTGAAGGAGTCAGGGTGGGTCTGGTGCTGGCCTGTGACTTGGCAGATGCTGTCCTGTGATTTCCTGTAGCCCATAGGGGCAGCGAAGGTTGGTTATGGGACAGAGTCATCTCACGAACTACCTTCCCAAAGGTGATATTTTGCCTTTGGGGAGAAAAGGCCAGGAAAAGGCCCCAGCTCACTGTCTACCATGCAATCTTCCCTCCCTCCTCTAGACTGCCTCTGTCCCTGCCCTTGTAGATCCCCTCCCCAAACCAGACTTCTCCTGCCTCCTGCTCACGCAATCACCTCCTACGAAAGTTACCCTCATTTTCCATATGAAGGAAGAGGGACTGAAGAGGTGAGCAGCTCTTGGGTGCCAGCCCACCCAGGGGCCTGATGTTTGTGGAACCATTGGTTCAGTGAGCATGATCTGAGCAGCTAATCACAGGAGTTTCTGAGGGCTAGCATCACATAAGCAACCCATACCTGCCTTACATTTAAGTGATCTGGACTCAACTAGCATCCACCCAGGCTCCTGGAAGCAGCCCCTCCAATCAGCCCAGACATCATCCATCTTATGATTGCAAGTCTCCCACTTTCCAAGTTCCCTTGAAGTTCTATATAGCCCCAAAGGAAACTTCCTCATGGTTCCCTTCTGTGTATGCCCAGTTGCTATGAGCACACTATCATTACGGAGGTCAGCCCAGGAGACACAGCTCTAGGCATTTCCCCTACAATCTCAGTTGGTGTCAAATGTAGATGCCAGATTACGCTAGTGGCACCCCACCTGCATTCCCACTCCACATCCCTGGAGCTAAGATGGAGCATAGCCCAGGAGGAGTCAGCCAGGAATCTCACTTTCCAACTCCATTCTGACACCCAATGTCCAATTTATCAGAAGATCAGCACTGACTCTCTGGAGTGGCCCCATTCCTCATACCCAAGCAGACCCTAGAGTCTCCAAGGTGCCCCTGTTCCCACCTCTGTCCCACTGTGCCTTACTCTGGGCAAACCTAAAGCACCCAAAGTGAATCCCACATGTCCCCCCAATTCCTGCAGTGCCTTTTGGTCAGAATGGAGCCCACCAGCCTGGCCACCATTCTGCCTCCTGCTCTGACCCCAAACCTATTCACCCAGAGACAGGGCATCGTCCCCCACCTCTGGAGTCACTCTACCCTTCCTGCCTGGTCTTGTCACACTTGTTCTTCCAAGGACTGCATCATAGACGAATCTGTCCCCAACCAACAGCTGTTTTCCTGGCAACAATCTGAAGCCATAACATCAGGGGCCAACCTCCCACTTAGCAAAAATCTGACAAAAATGGTCTCTGCCAATGCTTTAGGCAGAAATACCTGTGAACAGACACACAGATTCTCTATTCCTTCCGATCAGAATGCTGCTGAACTTAGGTCCTCTGCTTTGCTTCTAGAGTTCAGTGTGTCTGAACGTGTTGATGAAGACAGGCAGGTTGTGCTCAATGTCAACTCTGCATACTTAATCGACATATTCTCAGAGCCATGGACACCCCAACCTCAGAAGAATGCAATGGATCATAAGGGATAGTAGTGACTGTAAGACAGGCTGCCCTTTATAATCACCCAGGGTTTGCTTTCTGTAAACCAGTTATTTAGAAATCATCAATTTTGGTTGTTTTTCTTTTAAATTTTTTATTTTAAACGGTTTATTTGCCTAATATTTAAATTCACAACATACCATCAATTGGGGAGACGAACACCTATTTTCCAACTCCCCTTCAATGCCATAGTGGGTAGGTGCACAAACACTAACCCTTGGGCACTGCGCGTAAGGCAGAAACATCGAGGAAGACCTTCATTTGAATAAAGAAGCTCTCCACCTCATGGAGTTGGGCCAGCGTCTCAGTGCACTGCTTGGCTTCTTGCCTTAAGGCCTGCACTTCTCCCTTGAGGATGGAACACTGCTCCTTCAACTGGAGGATTTCTGCCAATGACTCCACATAGTTCAGTGCCTGGGTCTCCTGCACTACTTCCTCCCATTGCCCCTCTTCATTTCCTGCCATGAATTCGAAAACAAAGTGTTGAAACCACTGGCCTGATTCACCTTCTACGGCATGGCATAGTTTTCTCATCAGGAGGAGACCTCCCCACAAAATGAATAATGCAGAGATAGCAGGCCACAAGGACCTTAGGCTGAAGTACATTGAAAGTGAGAAGAGACTCGAATGCTCCCTTCCCTGCAGAGGTGAAAAGCATGCAGTCGTAGATTTGGGGTCAAGTTGGTGTGCCAGTGGCTTCTTAGTCCCGTGCTGTCCTGGGATGGAGGGCTCATGGTTTGGAGGCTCCCAGGTCTCCATGGCTGCATTGGACAAATCGGCGAAATGCTGATCAGGTTTGCAGGTCTCCTAATCTGCCGCCAGCTGGAAAGCCCAGTGTTTGAGTGCCCTGTCCTCTGGGGAGAAGGAAAGATCTGTGTCCATGGAAACATGCTGAACTCGCTGTCCTGGTGCGTTCTTGACCTCGTGCAGAACTCTTTTGTTGGTCTCCAGGTCCAAGGGCACGTGGTGAGCCTGCTGTCCAGGTGCCTTCTTGGCCTCGTACAGACCTGATTTTGTGGTTTCCATGTCCATGGGCCCATGGTGAGCCAGCTGTAAAGCTGCCTCCTTGGCTGGTCACAGAGGTGGATTGTCGCTCTCCAGGTTGAAGGGCACCAGGCATAATGACAGTCAAAATGCCTTCTTATCCCATTAGACAGCACAGTTCTTGTTTTCCAGGTCCAAGGACACATGGGAAGCCTGTTGCCAAGGTGGCCACTTGGCCAAGCCAAGAGCTGAGTTGCTGGTCTCCCAGTCCAGGGGTACAGGGTGAGCCTCCTATCTAGGTGTCTGCTTGTCCTAGCCCAGATCTCATTGCTTTGGCTCAAGGTCCAAGGGAACGCATTTAGCCCACTATCCCGGTGCCTGCATAAGCCACCAGACAGCTCCATTTTTGGTCTCCAGGTCCAAGGGCACTCGGTAAACCTTTTGTCAAGGTGCCCCCTTGGCCAGGCAAAGAGCTGAGTTGTTGGTCTCAGGGTTCTAGGGCACATGGTCAGCCACATGTCTAGGGGTCTGCTTGGCTTAGCCCAGAGGTCCTTTGTTGGTCTCCATGTCCATGGGTACATAGTGAGCCAGCTGTCCAGGTGCATGCTTGGCCTAGTAGAGACCTGATGTTGTGGTTTCCAGGTCCATGGGCCCATGGTGGTCCAGCTTTGAAGTAGCCTACTTGGCTTATCATGGAGCTGCATTGTTGGTCTCCAGGTCCAAGGGCACATGGTGAGCCCACTGTCCTGGTGCCTGTTTGGCCAAGCAATGAGAGGCATTGTTGGTTGCCAGGTCCAAGGACACATGGTGAGCCTCAAGTCCAGTTGTCTGCTTGGCCTAGCCGAGAGCTCTTTTCGGCTCAGTATCCAAGGGCCCATGGTGAGCCCACTCTCAAGGTGCCTGCTGGGCTTACCAGACAGCTCACTTGTTGGTCTCCATGTCCATGGGCACATAGTGAGCCAGCTGTCCAGGTGCATGCTTGGCCTAGTAGAGACCTGGTGTTGTGGTTTCCAGGTCCATGGGCCCATGGTGATCCAGCTTTGAAGTAGCCTGCTTGGCTTATCATGGAGCTGTATTGTTGGTCTCCAGGTCCAAGGGCACATGGTGAGCCCACTGTCCTGGTGCCTGCTTGGCCAAGCAATGAGATGTGTAGTTGGTTGACAGGTCCAAGGGCACATGGTGAGCCCATTGTCATGGTGCCTGCTTGGCCAAGCAATGAGAGGCGTTGTTGGTTGCCAGGTCCAAGGACACATGGTGAGCCTCAAGTCCAGTTGTCTGCTTGGTCTAGCCATGAGCTCTTTTCTTGGGCTCAGTATCCAAGGACCCATGGTGAGCCGACTCTCAAGGTGCCTGCTGGGCTTACCAGATACCTCAATTGTTGGTCTCCATGTCCATGAGCACATAGTGAGTCAGATGTCCAGGTGCATGCTTGGCCTAGTAGAGACGTGATGTTGTGGTTTCCAGGTCCATGGGCCCATGGTGATCTAGCTTTGAAGTAGCCTACTTGGCTTATCATGGAGCTGCATTGCTGGTCTCCAGGTCCAAGGGCACATGGTGAGCACATTGTCTTGGTGCCTGCTTGGCCAAGCAATGAGAGGCGTTGTTGGCTGCCAAGTCCAAGGGCACATGGTGAGCATCAAGTCCAGTTGTCTGCTTGGCCTAACCGAGAGCTCTTTTCTTGGGCTCAGTATCCAAGGGCCCATGGTGAGCCCACTCTCAAGTTGCCTGCTGGGCTTACCAGATACCTCACTTGTTGGTCTCCATGTCCATGGGCACATAGTGAGCCAGCTGTCCAGGTGCATGCTTGGCCTAGTAGAGACCTGATGTTGTGGTTTCCAGGTCCATGGGCCCATGGTGATCCAGCTTTGAAGTAGCCTGCTTGGCTTATCATGGAGCTGCATTGTTGGTCTCCAGGTCCAAGGGCACATGGTGAGCCCACTGTCCTGGTGCCTGCTTGGCCAAGCAATGAGATGTGTTGTTGGTCTCCAGGTCCAAGGGCACATGGTGAGCCCATTGTCATGGTGCCTGCTTGTCCAAGCAATGAGAGGTGTTGTTGGTTGCCAGATCCAAGGGCACACGGTGAGCCTCAAGTCCAGTTGTCTGCTTGGCCTACCCGAGAGCTCTTTTCTTGGGCTCAGTATCCAAGGTCCCATGGTGATCCCACTCTCAAGGTGCCTGCTGGGCTTACCAGACAGCTCACTTGTTGGTCTCCAGGTCCATGGGCACATGGTGAGCCTGCTGTCAAGTTGCCTCTGTGGCCATACAAAGAGCTGATTTGTTGGTCTCAAGGACAAAGAACACATGTTGAGCTCAGTGTCAAGGTGTCTCCTCAGTCTATCAGACTGCTGAGCTGTGGCTCTCCAAGTCGATGGGCACATAGTGAACCCACGGTCATGGTGCTTGCTTGACCAAGCAAAGAGCTGAGTTGTTGCGGTCCAGGGCCAAGCGTACATGGGGAGCCCACTGACAAGGTGCCTACTTAGCTTGTCAGACAGCTCAGTTGTTGGTCTCCTGGTCCAAGAGCACCTGGTCAGTGGGCTGTCCAGGTGCCTGCTTGGCCTAGGGGAGAGCTGATTTTTTGTACACTGGGTACAAAGGCCCATGGTCATGCTTCTGTTGAGTGGAGTCGCTTTCCCGATACAGTGCTGGGATGCAGGAATCATGGTTTCATGGCTCTTGGCAAACCTGTTCTCGGGGCTTACTTGCCTTGTGCTACATTGGGCTGGCCAACTTGAGGTATGGAGGCTCCTTGTCCACCAAGTGTCTGTGTGACTCATCGGCCCAGTTTCAAATGGGATCAGAAGCCTCCCAGTCTCTGGGATCTTGGCAGGTGCTCTGTTCTGAGGCCTGACTTTCTCTTTCTTAGGCTGTGTTTGAGGATTGATGGTCTGTAGGCTCCAGGTTAGCCAGGTTTCTGGGGAATTATTTTGTCCACTGATGATTTGTTTCAGACAGTCCATGGATGGAGGGTCACTGTTGCAATGACTAACACTGCATACAGAGATGTGGTGATTCCTTTTCCCAGTACCTACTTGTTTTGTAAAATTCCCTCTCTGCCTGGTGTCTCCAGACATTCCACACACTGTGCACATCTGGGTCGGCTGGATGTTCAGAGCATTCATGTGCCCTGTGCTGGGCCAGGTTGGAGGGCTCCAGAGTAGTAGTGTGTCCAGTGTTCCCTCAGGATGTGGAACCAGCTTTCCTGTACTGAACACGCCTGTGACCCGAGAGGTGTGGGGCCCAGCTGGCTGAGAATCCATGGTACTCCGGTAGACAGTGTCCCACTCCCACGTGCCAAATGAGAATGTCTCCCTGAGGGCCTGGGCCAGCCTGCGAGTGCGAAATGGGTCAGCGAGTCAGCGTGTACGGGTTCGGGGACTATCCGGACCACAGAGGGGCACAAAAGTAGGTGCTAACATGAAGGTGGTGTGTAGCATATTGGAGAGAGGCCCGGGGCAGGTGGAGTGGGCAGGGGGCTTGCCATGGGCAGGGACAGGGAACAGGACATAGAAGTCGAGGAAGAGCAGCAGGAAGAGCTGTGAGTGAACCACCATCTCTCTTCTCACTGCAGCCTGGGCCGTTGCCAAGCTTTTATAACTGCCCTGGGACATCACAATGCCTTCTTCATGTGATGTCACCACCATGTGGTGTCACCAATGTGTGCTGGCCAATCACCTGGGATTTCTCAGATTGGCCTCATACTGGTGACCAATCACCAGGCAGGTCAGCTGGCCAATTACTGATGGCTTTCTCAGTGACACCCCTGACTGATATCATCACATGGAAACCATGTTTTAAAAGGAAAAGAGGCAAAACGTCCTTCAAGAGGAAAAATTAATATTTGAGTTATATTTAGACTGATGGGCATAGTGAGGCTGAAAGATTCAAACACTGCAAAGGTTAATCTGCCACACAGAGGCACCATTAATTAGAACACTAAGGTGGATATTAATAAAGATATGGAGCATTAGACACCATGAAAGGTCACAGTTGTACTTAAGTCAGACCACATGTCCATAGAAAATGCTACTCTCAGCTTGTCCATCAAAGCTTAAATAATACGTGGAAAAAATGGTAGGCATTACGTGTAGGACATCTTCCCACAATAAACGTCAACCTGGAGCAGATGAAGTGGTGTCACCAGGAAGTACCTGCTTGCCCATATCATAGTGGCCATTAGCTCTCATAGAAGGGGGGCAACAAAATACACCCTGTCACTGGGTTCATAGTCTTCATGTCGAGCAGCCAATCAGGAAATTCTGGGGGGAAGAATTACATTGCTCTCCTCCCTCAAATACAAGTTCATACTTTTCAAATCATTCTGTACACTCAAGAAATCAATCAAAGGTGTGATCATATACTTTCTGAAAGTATACAAGTAGAAACATGACCGCCATTGGGAAGGCAGGAGGATGGAGATTTGAATCAGGTGTAGTAGAGCTGACGATACCAAGGAGGGGAGGGCAGTCTGTTTCAGGAAGATACCACAAAATAATATAAACAGCTGGGTGCAAAAGCAGAACTTTTTCAAGTCTGGATAATGAAGAGGTGGTACCTAGATACCTTGTTATATTACTCAGTCACCAAAAGATTGACACCTTGTCATTTGTAAGAAGGAGGATGGAACCAGAGGGTATTAACGCTAAGGGAAAGAAGTCAGTCACAGAAAGCCAAATGCCATATGATTTCTATCATAAGCATATTGTAAGAAACAAAACCAATGAATATAGGGGAGAGGGAGAAAAAAAAAGATGCATATAGAGAGGGAGGCCAACCATAAGAGACTCAACATTAGGGAACAAACTGAGGGTTGCTGGAGAAGAGGTAAGCTGGGACATGGGGTGACTGAATTGTGGGCATCATGGATGGCATTTGATGAAATGAGCACCACATATTATATCCAACTGATGCATCACTAAATTGAACCCCCAAAACTTAAAAAATAAAGAATACTTTCAGGGGCATTCCATAGCTCTTCCCCACCAGCACATAAGAAGTTCCAATAAAGTACTTGTTGAACGAGTGAGATGTCAGATGGAGCCATCTCATCTCTGTTAAGATACACAAGCTCTAGAGCTCAGGGGAGAGAAGAATGAGAACAGAGAGGTACTCTGGAAGGAACGGGAGCAGATGGGCTTCCCCATGTGGTCCTTGAAAAGAAGAAGAGAGTGTGTGGCCTGGCCACACACCACACCAACCAAAGGGGCACACAGGAAAAAGCTGGCAACAGGTGGGTTTGACTTAATTTGTGGTTGATTTTCTAGTTCTTTAAGGTATAAAGAGATTTTGTGTATTTGGGGTTTTTCACTTTTTTTTTTCTTTTGAGTGAGGCTTGGGTGGCTATATATTTCCCCTTTTGGACTTAGGACTAAGGACTGCCTTTGCTGTATCGCATGGGTTTAGAACAATGTGTCTGCATTCTCATTAGTTTCCATTAATTTTCTTGTGGTTGAGTTCCAGTTTCAAAGCATTGTGCTCTGATAATTTGGAGGGAATAATCTCAATCTTTTGGGATCCTGAGTGTCTGCCTTTGGCTCAGGTCATGATGTGTGGGTTTTGTGATCAAGCCCTGAGTCAGGCTCCCTGGACAGTAAGGAGTCTGCTTCTCTTCCTTCTGCCCCTCCACCATGCTCATGCTGTCTCTCTCTCTCTCTCAAATAAATAAATGAAATGAAATATTAAAAAAATAAAACTATTAAACCTTTGGTAGATTGGCCAACCATTAAAAAAAAAAAGATGCTAACACTACTGCTATATAATATACTAATAATAGAATTACTACTATCAAAATTTGTGACAAAATATGACTACAAATTCTATAGATATTAACAGGACAATAAGGAATTATTATGAATAATTATATGGCTATAAATTTGACAATGTTGAGGACATTGAAAAAAATCCATAACCTATGCAATCTATCACAGTTTACTCAAAAACAAACAAATAACCTGTACCCTAAAGTGAGCTGATTATCAACCAAATAACTCTGATCACCCACAAAATCAGCCTGAGATCAGAATTATACACGTCTGGATCTCTGCAGGAGCAGAAGACGCCAGTGGCAGGTAAAGCAGAGTGGGAACGTTGGACTGATATCGGAAGATAAACAAAAGGGGGAGGGGGCCACCAGAGGTGACCGATTGGAAAGTAATACCCCAATACGAGAGTGCCCTGCATCTGGGGACCAGCATTAACTTGGAGCCTGGGTGAAAGGGACATTGAGTATATAGTTAAAGCCTTCCCCCAAAATAAAACTCAAATCCCATACAGCAATCACAGCTGAATTCTAAAACAAGAAGTAAAGAAGGAAGGAATGAAGGGAAAGGAAAGGATAGGAAAAGAAAAAAGGAAGAAAGGACGATAGGAAAAACAAACAAACAAACAACCTAACCCTACATAACCTGCTCCATAAACCTAAAGGGAAGACACAGAAACTCATTCATAGAAGCTGGTATTAATCTGATTACCAGAGGCAGACAAAGACATTATAAGAAAAGAAAATTACAGACCAGTATCCCTCAGGAATACAGATGCCAAAATTCTGAAAATACTCTTTGGCAAATTGAATTCAACAATACATGAAAAAGGAAGTTACATCATGACAGAGTAGGGTTGATCTCAAGAATGCAGGTTGCTTTAACATTCTAAAACCAATGAACAGAATTTACATATTAACAAATTGATAATAAAAAAATCATATGGTTATTTCAATTGACAATAGAAAAAATTGACAAAATTCAGTATTCGTGATAAATTCAGCAGGCGAGGAATAGAAGGGAAATTCCCCTGTCCTCTTAATAGCAAGTGTAGGAGAATGATGTTTATCATCACCACTTCTTTTCCACAATATATTTAGACTTCAGCCAGAGAAATCAGGACAAAATGGGAAATAAAGGGAATCTAGATTGGAACGAAGAAGTAGAACTATCCTTGTTTATAGACAAATGATCATCTATGTGGAAAGTTCAATAGAACAAGCAAAAAAAAAAAACTACTAACAGTAATAAGTGAGTTTTTCAAAGGTACAGGATACAAAACATACAAAGAACAACAACCAGCTGTATTTCTGCATACAAGCAACAAACTCTTAAAAAAAAACTCTGTTTACAAATAGCAGTTAATATGAAATGCTTAGGGTAAATATGATAAAATATGTAAAATATGAGTACACCAAAAAAGATAAAATGCCGCTGAGGAAAAATAAAGAAGACCTAAATAAATGAGACGTTCATTTTGTTCATGTTGAGTTGGAAGATTCCGAATGATTAAAATATGAGTTCTACCCTGATCGATCTACATATTCAGAATCCTAGTAATTTGAAGAAATCATACAGAGTATGTTATCCAATAACAGGAGAATTAAAATAGCAATTAATAACAGAAAAGCATTGGGTGGAGTCAAGATGGCAGGGAAGTAGGAGGAGGCGCCGTTTCAACCTGTACCCTAAAGTGAGCTGATTATCAACCAAATAACTCTGATCACCCACAAAATCAGCCTGAGATCAGAATTATACACGTCTGGATCTCTGCAGGAGCAGAAGACGCCAGTGGCAGGTAAAGCAGAGTGGGAACGTTGGACTGATATCGGAAGATAAACAAAAGGGGGAGGGGGCCACCAGAGGTGACCGATTGGAAAGTAATACCCCAATACGAGAGTGCCCTGCATCTGGGGACCAGCATTAACTTGGAGCCTGGGTGAAAGCCTAAAGAAAGAAAGAAAGAAAGAAAGAAAGAAAGAAAGAAAGAAAGAAAGAGCGAGCAAAGGACCGTGGGGGGAAATAGTGGGATTCTGGGCGGTTAGGAACAGGGGCTTAAGTCCCTGGACCCAGGACAACCTCCCCTGGCACTGAGCCAGAGAGAGTGCAGCAGAGAAACCAGGTCTTTGTCCCTGACCTGCCAGCTGGCCTGAGCAACCAGCTCCGTGTCCATGAAGGCCTGGAGTCCGGCTCCCATGAGGAGCTGGGAGCCTGGCCAGACAGCAATCCTGAAATGCATGCCTCCCACATCCTCCCCTGGGAGAGGTGCTCAAAGGTGCTAGCCTGGAGGTCTGGCATCCAGAAAAAACAGACATTCCTAGCCCGGGCCAGCGGGAAAATCTCAGTATGCGATTGATGCTTGGAACCTCTCTGGCAGTCTGGAGCTGCCCAGACAGCCGACGCTGCCCTGGTATTGGGTACCATGAGGAGATCCTGCATCCCCAGGGACCGTGAGTCAGAACCTACTCTGCCAGCAGCTCTGCAGAGCATTCTGAGGCTTCTCTCTGAGAGGGAGGTCGGGGTGCAGTTTGCTCTCCTCTAAACCTCCAAAAACCATCAAAAGCTGTCAAAGCAAGAGAAAACAGATGAAAGAACATAAAAACCTCTAGAGAACAAAAGCATGAAAAAAATGGTTTCCTCAGAGCCCACCCCCTTGAGGGGGGGTGGGAGGACCTAACTCAGGGAACATCATAGTATGAAAACACACGTGGCAGGACCCTCCCCCAGAAAACCAACCAGCACGGAAGAAAAAAAAAAAAGAAGAAGAAGAAGAAGAAGACTACAAGAGAACAACCACCACTACTTCATAAATACAACTTTTAATTTTAACTCTTTACCAACATTCTGGTTCTTTTTTTTATTTTATATACAAACAGATAATTTTTAACCTATTTACCATCACACTGAGATGTCCAGTACATCAAATTCCTTAATAACCTTCTAAACTGAACTTTTAGATACATACACCCGTGTTTTTCTTTTGCTTTTCTATTTTTTTAATTTTTTAAAATTTTATCTTAGTTTAGTCAGGTTTCTTCTTTTTTAATTTTTATTTTCTAATATACATATAGAGTTAAACTTCAAGGTAATCCCCTTTCCCCAATCAATGCTACCCTAGAGACAAACCAATTTTTAATCTCCCTGTATCTTAGGAAAGCTGAGTCCCTTAACAAAAACATCAAGATATATACAGGAAGAATCAAAGTAACCTTCCTCGCCCACACTGAGAATTTATAACCACTTTCCAAACTTTTCCTTCTACCTGTGTTTCTGTGTATTTGTGTTTGTCCTGATAGTATATAAATCTTATACTTGGGATTCTTTCTGATGAGTTTCTTCATTTTTTTTGCATATATATATATATATATATATATATATATAATTTTCTCTTGTCATATAAATCTTACCATGGGGCCCATTTGGGCTGAGCCTTCTCTTTTATCTTCCCTTTTTTCCTGTCTCTCTCTCTCTTTTTCCCCTTTTTTTTTCTTTTCTTTTTTTTTTCTTCTGCTCTATTTCTTTTTCTTTTCTTTTTTCTCTCATTTGGGTGGGGAACCCTGATTGCACAGAAGGTTCCAGGGTGCACCTTGACTGCACCACAATCAATACATCTAGCGGCATCTGTTCATTCATCTCTTACCAAAATGACTAGGAGGAGGAATGCCCAACAGAAGAAAAATACAGAGGATGGACCTTATGCAACAGAGCTAATGGCTATCGACATAGACAATATGTCAGAAAAGGAATTCAGGCTAACAGTTATTCAGGCAATAGCTAGGTTGGAGAAAGCCATGGATGACCAAACAGAATTGATTAGGGCAGAACTGAAAGCCACCAGGGATGATGTTCACAATGTTAGGGCAGAACTGAAAGCCACCAGGGATGATGTTCAAAATGCTCTCAATGGATTCCAATCTAATATAAATTCTCTAAAAGCTAGGGAAACTGAGATAGAAGATAGAATTTGTGATCTGGAGGACAAACAGATAGAGAGAAAGGATCAAGAGGAAGCCTGGAACAAACAGCTCAGAAGCCAGAGAAACAGAATCATGGAAATAAATGATGCCATGAAACGTTCCAACGTCAGAATTATTGGAACATTCATGTACTAGCGGCAGACAGGTTTCCCCCAAGGTTTTAGATTCTCAAAAGTCCTCGTGACACTTTATAATTAAAATGAGTAATTATGATTCTAGACAGACCCTCTTAAAAGCAGCTAGGACAAAGAAGCTCCTGACATACAGAGGAAAGCCCATTAGAATAATGTCAGACCTGTCCACAGAGACCTGGTAAGCCAGGAAGGGCTGGCAAAATATATTCAGAGTACTAAATGAGAAGAACATGCAGCCAAGAATACTTAATCCAGCAAGACTGACATTCAAAATGGATGGAGAGAGAAAGAGTTTCCAAGACCGGCAAGGCTTAAAAGACTATGCAACCACCAAGCTGACACTGCAGGAAATACTAAGGGGGATTCTATAAAAGAGAAAAAATCCTAGGAATATCATTGAACAGAAATATAGAAACAATCTACAGACAGAAAGACTTCAAAGTTAACACGATGTCAATCAAAACGTACCTATCAATAATCACTCTCAATGTGAATGGCCTAAATGTGCCCATAAAATGACACAGGGTTGCAGATTGGATAAAACGACAGGACCCATCCATATGTTGCCTAGAAGTGACCCATTTTGAACCTAAGGATACACCCAGACTGAAAGTGAAGGGATGGAGAAGCATCTTTCATGCCAATGGGCCTCAAAAGAAGGCCGGGGTAGTAATTCTAATATCAGATAAATTTGACTTTAAATTAAAGACCGTAGTCAGAGATACAGAAGGACACTACATAATTCTTAAAGTGACTATCCACCAAGATGATTTGACATCTTTTACAATTAACAATTGTAAATATCTACACCCCCAATATGGGAGCAGCCAATTACATAAGAAAACTATTAATCAAGATAAAGAGTCAAATTGGTATGAATACATTGATAGTAGGAGATCTTAATATGCCTCTCTCAGTAATAGACAGATCATCGAAGGAGAAAATTAATAAATAAGAGCATTGAATGAAACATTGGGCCAGATGGACCTCATAGACATATATAGAACATTCCACCCTAAAAAAACAGAATACTCATTCTTCTCAAGTGCACATGGAACCTTCTCCAGAATAGACCACATACTGGGTCACAAAGCAGGACTCAACCAATACCAAAAGACTGACATTATTCCCTGCATATTCTCAGATTACAATGCTTTGAAACTGGAACTCAATCACAAGGAAAATTTCAGAAGGAACTCAAACACCTGGAAGCTAAAGACCACCTTGCTTAAGAATGTTTGGATCAACCAGGAGATCAAAGATGAACTTAGCCTAAACAGTCTTAAAAAAAAAAAAAAAAAAAAAAGAGAGAGAGAGAGACCAAATTTAGTGGACTTACATTTCCTCATTTACAACAAAGTCATGATGTCTGACTTTGTGGTAGTGGCATAAAGACAGAGCTTTAGAACAATGGAACAGAATCAAGAATGAACAAAAATATCCATACATCTATACATCTAGTGGAGGTCAGGCAGTTGCCATAGTGAGCACTTTAAAGAAGTAACTAGTAAAAAAGTACCTTGGGGGAAGATGGTGCAGTGAGGACCCTAAGGTCACCTTGTCCCCTGGAGAAAACTAGATAACACTCATCTCAGTGTAAATATTCAGAAAATGACCAAAAGACTGGCAGAACAAATCCACAATTAAAGGTAGGAACATGGGTGTATGTATCCAAAAGTTCAGGTTAGAAGGTTATTAAAGAATTTGATGTACTGGACATCTCAGTGTGGTGGTAAATAGGTTAAAAAATTGAAACAAGATGGGATTGGGAGGGAGACAAACCATAAATGACTCTTAATCTCACAAAACAAACTGGGGGTTGCTGGGGGGAGGTGGGATTGGGAGAGGGGGAGCGGGCTATGGACATTGGGAAAGGGAGGCGAACTATAAGAGACTATGTACTCTGAAAAACAACCTGAGGGTTTTGAAGGGTCAGGGGTGGGAGGTTGGGGGAACAGGTGGTGGGTAATGGGGAGGGCACGTTTTGCATGGAGCACTGGGTGTTGTGCAAAAAGAATGAATACTGTTACACTGAAAAAATAAATAAAATGGAAAAAAAATATAAAAAAAATTTTCTGTATGTATAAAAAAAAAAAAGAACCAGAATATTGGTAAAGAGTTAAAAACAAAAGTTGTATTTATGAAGTAGTGGTGGTTGTTCTCTTGTAGTCTTTTTTTTTTTTTTTCTTCTTTCCTGGTTGGTTTTTTGGGGGAGGGGCTTGCCACATGGGTTTTCAGACAATGATGTTCCCTGAGTTAGGTCCTCCTGCTCCCCTCAAGGGGGTGAGCTCTGAGGAAACTGGTTTTTTTTCAGCCTTTTGTTCTCTGGGGGTTTTTATGTTCTTTCATCTGCTTTCTCTCACCTTGACAGCTTTTGATGGTTTTTGGAGGTTTAGAGGACAGCAAGCTGCACCCCGACCTCCCTCTCAGAGAGAAGCCTCAGAATGTTTTGCAAAAGCTGCTGGCAGAGTCAGTTCTGAGTCACTGTCCCTGGGGATGCAGGAGCTCCTCATTGTACCCAAAACCAGGGCAGCAGTGGCTGTGTAGGCAGCTCCAGGCCGCCAGAGAGGTTCCGAGCAGAGATCGCACACTGAGATTTTCCCGCTGTCCCGGGCTGGGAATGTCTGTTTTTTCTGGATGCCAGAGCTCCAGGCTAGCGCCTATGAGCACCTATCCCAAGGGAGGGTGTGGGATGCGCGCATTTCAGGATTGCCATCTGGTCAGGCTCCCAGCCCCTCACGGGAGCCAGACCCCACTTGTTCTCCGGAGCGCTGGTGTTCAGGTGCACTGGGGGCTCAGGGATGGAGACCTGATTTCTCCGCCACACTCTCTCTGGCTCAGCGCCAGGGGAGGCTGTCCTAGGTCCTGGGACTTAGGTCCCTGACCCTAACCGCCCAGGTTCCCACTATTACCCCCACGCGATCATTTGCTCTTTGTTTTTTGCGTGCTTTCAACCAGACTCCAAGTTAATGCTGGTCCCCAGACGCAGAGCTCTCTTGTGTTGGGGTATTACTTTCCAATTGGTCACCTCTGGTGGCTGCCTCCCTCTCTTTTTTTATCTTCCGATATCAGTCCAAAGCTTCCAGTCTGCTTTACCTGGCGTCTTCTGCTCCTGTAGAGATCCAGACGTTTATAATTCTGATCTCAGACTGATTTCATGGGTAGTCGGAGTTCTTTGGTAGGTAATCAGCTCACTTTAGAGTACAGGTTGAAACGGTGCCTCCTCCTACTTCCCCGCCATCTTGACCGAAGCTAATGTTTTAATTGAAGTATAGTAGACACACAGTGTTGCCTTTGTTTTAGGCATACGATATTATGATTCGAACACTCTAATTGTGATGCTATGTTCACCACAAGGCTAGCTGCCATCTGTCACCATACAATGCTGTTATAGTATCACTGACTATGCTCTGTGTTTATCTTTCATCCCAGTGACTTACTCATTCTGTAACTGGAAGCCTGTATCTCCCACTTCCTTCACCCATATTGTCCATGCCACTACTCCCCTTCCCTGGTTCAATCACTTTGTTCTCTGTATTTATAGGTCTGTTTCTGTGTTTTTTTTTTTTTTTTGGTACATTTGCTTTGTTTTTTAGAAAAAAAAATATATCAAGTGATTTGTCTTTCTCTGCCTTATTTCACTTAGCATAATAACTTCTAGCTCCTTCCACATCATCACAATGGCAAAATCTCATTTTTTAAAGGATTATTTTATTTTATTTATTTATTTTAAATTTTTTTAAGATTTTATTTCTTTATTTGACAGAGATCACAAGTAGGCAGAGGCAGGAAGAGAGAGAGGAAGGGAAGCAGGCTCCCTGCTGAGCAGAGAGCCTGATGTGGGGCTCCATCCCAGAACCCTGAGATCATGACCTGAGCTGAAGGTAGAGGCTTTAACCCACTGAGCCACCCAGGTGCCCAAGGTTTATTTGTTTTAGAGAGAGTGAGAGAGACAGAGAGATTGAGTGAGCACAGCAGGGAGGGTCAGAAGGAGATGGAGGCAGTAATCTCCACCAGACTTCTTGCTGAGCAAGGAGCCCAGCACAGGGCTTGATGCTAGGACCCTGAAATCATGCCCTGAGCTGATATTGAGAGTCAGATGCTTAACTGTATGAGCTGCCCAGGTGCCCCTCATTCTCTTTTTATGGCTGACTTATAGTCCACTGTGTGTGTGTGTGTATGCACTAAATTTTCTTCAACCATTCATTCATCAGTGGACACTTGGGATGATGAAGCTGATTTTTTTAATAGTTATAGAATTTTTATGTCATGTAAAACAATATTCCTTTTGTTGTTCTTTAAAATAATTGATTATTCAGATAAGGTTTGATGGTATTAGGCATTAGGTATTAGTTAAGCAAAGAAGAATCATCCCCATTCCTGCAACCTGAGGTTTGCCAAACTCATCCCTTGGAGGTTGACCAATCTTTAAAGATGGAAACCACCTTATTCTGTGTTTTTCTAATGTTTTCAAGTTCTGGTGGATATCTGACTTTGCATAATCACTCTGGTGCTCTCAGGGCAGAGAGAAATAAGTAGATTTTACTCATCACTTATTAGCCTCAACAACTTTTAAACAATTTTTTTATAAATCATATTTGTATTATTTGAAGACATTTCCCACGGAAACTGAACAAGGGCACATGGAGGTTTTATGCCTGATTGTCTATAGCTCCCCAGGTACAAGCCAGTATATATGGCAGAATCAGGACCAGGTATTTGTTTGTATACATTATCCATCTTCACCTCTTTTTTTTTTAAATTTTTGACTCCATTAATCTACCTAAGAGAGAATGAGAGAGAGCACCAGAAGGGGGAGGGCCAAAGAGAGAAGCAGACTCCCCACTGAGCAGAGAACCAGATGGGAATCTTGGGACTCCATGATCAAGGAGAAGGCAGTCACTCAACTGACTAAGCCACTCAGGCATCCTCATCTCTTTCTCTTCTTACCCAGATTTCTTTATTCCTTTCCATATACCCTCCCCCTGTCGCTCCCTATCTTGACTTCATTTGCCAAATAATGGACTCTGACAGGCACATTGCTTGCCCTAGAGGGCACTGAGATCTACTTTAAAAAACACAAGATAGGGGCACCATGGTGGCTCAGTGGATTAAGCCTCTGCCTTAGGCTGAGGCCATGATCTAAGGGTCCTTGGATGGAGCCCCACATAGGGCTTTCTACTCCGAGGGGAGCCTGCTCCCCCCACCCCTGCCTGCCTCTCTGCCTACTTGTGATCTCTCCCTCTCTCTCTCTCTGTCAAATAATAAATACAATCTTATAAAAATAAAAGACACATGATAAGTAAGTCAATCACAAAACAATATGCCGAGCAGTAGAGCAAAAATATGAAGGAGATGAATATTCAGTTGATCGGATTTCTGTAAGACAAACAGTTGCCTTTCCTGAGTCAAGGTACAATACTTAGCACTTGAATTCCGCAATCAGATTTACTTTCAAGTCTTTTCTTAACCACTGATTAACTGTGTGACCTTTGATAACTTTCTTATTGTGGATTGCTTTGTAATTCTTAGAGAAGGAAGATGCAATCAGACAAGCACTGCCCCTTCTTCCTACTTATAAATCCTTGGGAACGTCTCTCTACCTAAAGGAAAAATCATTTTCCTTCACTCATAGCACTCTGACACTGCATGTGTAAGTTTCCCTCCCCCAAACCAACTAATTCTTCAACTCTCTGGATACTAATTCTTTTTCTTGCAATTCAATTATGAGGGTAACTAGCTGGAGACTCTACTAACTAGCTGTAGACCCCAGAAGTTAAGGGCTCAGTTCTACAAGATGTCCCATGACACCAGACGCCGGTCACAAGGTTTAGGTTGTTGCCTATACTTCTGATCAACCACTTATGAATTGGGAGTTCTACAACACCCTCCTTATGTACCATAATTTGCTGTAAAGACTCCAAGAACTCAGGGAAAGACTTATGTCCATTGTTTTATTATAAAGGATATGAAAAAAGATACAGATGAACAGCAAGATAAAGAGGTAGTAGGGCAAGGTCTGGGAGCATCTCAAGCACAGGGACTTCTGTCCCCCTTGATGTTGGGGTGAGCCAACATCCCAGCATGTGAATGTAGTCTCCAACCTAGAAGTTCTTAGTTTAGGTACTTTCATGGAGGCTTTTCACATAGTTATGATTGATTTATTAACTTAATCTCCAGCTCTTCTTTCTTCCTTGGAGGATGGGGGATGGGGCAGAAAGTTCCAAACTTCTAATCATGTTTGGATGGTTGGCCAAACATTTTGGTTTCATTCTTAGAGGAGTTCCTATTAAAGGTCTGGTGTTGGTGTTTCCCAGCTGTTAATCTCCGCTATTCTTAGTACTTTACTTTACAGTTTATTTCAAAATATTCTGGATGCATCCTGCTTGTGTCAGACGTGGTCATCACACGCCTCCAATTGCCTTTGTTATCAGTATTGCTTTCTGGCTTCACATTTTCTACAAGCTAAGATTCCCAGTGCAGGGAAAATGCTTTCACTTTCTAAGGAATGAGAGGACTAGTCTACCAATAATTCTCCCACATCAGAGCATCTTCATTAACCTGTATAGAGAATGAAAATGGTTATTTTTACTACTTCACTCATTCATTCAAAGCTAAGTCATTGGGGGTGGATCATTGAGAGTCTAACTCTGTGCTTGTCACAAAATAGGGAGGGAGGGAGGGAGGGAGAGAGAGGGAGGGAGAGAGAGAGAGAGAGAGAGAGAGAGAGAGAGAGAGAAGACAAAATATAACCTTTAATTTCAAGGAGCTTAAAGTCAAGTCAACCAGATGGTAACAGCCTAGTGTAATGTGTGCTGTAAGGAGAAGGAAGCACACAGGAGAGGCAGGATGGACAAGGGGTTAAGAGCACTTATTCTGGAACAGACTACCAGGTTCCAACTTTGGCTTCACTACTTACCAGCTGTTGGAACAAGTTATCTAACATCATTGTGACTTGGGTTTTCCCATGGTTAAAATGGGGTGTAAGGGACTCTAGCTTGTAGTTAAGATTTAAATGAATTAAAATGGGTAAAATGCTTAGATTAGTACCTGGCATAAAGCGACTCAATCAATTTTGTTACTAATACAGAAGGTGCACTTAACCTTGTGTGTGTGGTTGGTGTGTGGTGGAAGCTAGGTAAAAAGAAAGACAGAAAGAGTTTCTTGAGGTACTTATAGATATAAGCCTTAAAGATTTCTTTCCTCAACAAATGCATACCAGGTATTTGCTATGCAGCAGGCCCTAGAGGAATCCATGTAAAACAACAGGTTGAAATATATAGAAGGGAAACTTCCTAGGCAACAAGAACAGCAGGTTCAAAGCCATGACCATGGGCTAGATCAAGCCATTCCTGGAAGTGCACATAGTTCAGTGTGAGGGAGAACAGGGCTAGAGTTGAAGTAGAGCAGATGATAACACAAGGGAGTGGGAGTGTATCAGATTGTAGAGAGTCTTGTCTATCACACTGTAGCATTTGATATTTATCCCATAGACATAGGAGCCAAGGAAGATTTTAAGTCCAGGAGTGACTGTGATCTTATCTGTGTCCTTTCCAATACTACTCTGGTGATAATATTAATCTGAGCAAACACAATGTTCCTTAGGAAGTGAGTTCTCCCTCAAAGCTCCTTACAGGAGAGGGGTGGGATGGATTTTATGCAAATCAAAACTAATGGAATTTGAAATAAAAGCACTTACAAATTCTAAAGTGAAAGTGAGTTTTCCACATGTGATTAGAGCATGATGTATCATCTCAAAGAGAAACAGCTGATAATCCGTGAGACTCTCAGCACAAAATAACCATCCAGGGTTGGTCCTTCTGGAACCGATCCCATATTCTTTTTGTGTCTCATTCGTTCATTTAATCAAGAAACATTTATTGTGCCAGGCACTTCTCTAAACAACAATAATAAAAATATTTCTGACCGCTGGAAGACAGGCAGATAATAAACATTAAAGATAATAAGTTAATCACATGAAATATTAAAAAGAGATGAGTATAAATTAAATTTTAAAAATGAACCAGTGTAAGGAACCTTGGATTGTCCATTCATGATAGGAAACATAATAGCATGATTTCAGCCCAGATGAAAGGAACTGCAAAGCCATCTGCAGTATACAATCCTTGATAAACTCTGTAGTGGGTGCAAAGTCCTCTCAGTACACTTGGGTCTAAGCTGCAGAAAGACAGCTACCCCTGAAAAATTGCATCTGAACACATATACATACATATATATTGGAATAATTTATAAATATGTTTATATATATATTTATATATAATATATTTTATATTTTATAAATATATATTAAATATATTATATATAATATATATTATATATAATAAACATTACATAAACCAAGATTTTTACAGCCTGTGTAAGTTTGTTTTGAACAATGTGTGAACAAGGCTTAAAATGGGCTGGAACATTTTCTACCCATTACTTCCACAATAAACATGGCCAGTGACTGGGGGTGGGGGTTGTATGTAAATGTGTGTATGTGTGTGTGTGTGTGTGTGTGTGTGTGTGTGTGTGTGTGTGTGTTTTGGATAGCATCTCTTGCTGGGAACCGAGTCTGCCAGAGCCCTATTCTTCTACAGCTTGTCTTGATAACAGCCGAACCCCACAGGAACCTCAATTAAAAAAAAAAAAAATCACAAAACAAACAAAAGTCCTTCAACAACATAGTATCATGGAGTGGTGTGTCCTTTGTCACTCATCTACCCTTCATGTAGACCTGACTCCAAGGGGGAAGGCCACCTATGGAATCATCTGCACCCATCAGTCAGTTCTGCAAAGTACATCACTCAACTCAATCTGGTTTGGTTCCAAATCCCCTTCCTGATTACTCTCTGGCAAAAACAAACAAACAACAGCAACAACAACAAAAGCACCCACTATTAGGGCTGTATGGAAGTCATGCTCTCAGCGCAGATATCCGATAAACACTCCCACATATCATAGCCTTCTCAATGGCTAAGCCATATTTCAGAGTCCTTCTTGCCTGCATTTTCCCTAGTTGCACTTTGAGGATTGGAAAGCCCTTGTCTTTGCAGCCTCAGACAGCTGAAACCACTGGGGCAAATGGTGCAGAGGCTGCTGACCTGCAGCTGCAGAAGTCCAGGAGGGCTACACAAATGTTCAGGATTGCTCAGGAGGCCAGGTGATGCCTGGGGCTTCCCAATTTGCACAGCCCTGGCACCCTGCCATGCGCAGCTCCAACCTAAGACCTCCTGAGTGGGGGCCCGGGGTCCGGGTTGTGGGGGTTTTTTTGGGAGGGCGGGCAGGGACGCAGCCAGGTGCTCTTGGGCTGGTCAGCGGGAGAGGCGCGCGTTGGTGCCCTAGAGGTTCCCATTCATGACACGGGCCCCTGAGTCGCAGGCTAGCAAGGTCCGTCGGCTGCCTGTCCCCCAGCAGATCTCTGCAAGCAGAGAAAGACACCCAGCCTGGCTGCGCCCCAGTTGGAGGAAGCGGTCAGGACCTGCAGCCCATGGTGCCAAGCACAGCGGCGGTGCATGGCCCCGATGGGAGGCACGCCGGTAGCACCCGGAACCCGGCTCCCAGCCTGAGCGCGACAGCCGCCTAGACCCGCGCGTCCTCGCCTATTTGGCCAGCTTCCCCCGGACATGACTGTGCGGCCTCTTCCTGGGCTGGGATTTGCGGGAAAGTCTTCTTCATGCAAGCGATGTCCCCCCAGCAGGACACTTTAGGGGAGCAGCCAGGGCCCTCCTCTTCTCTGACAGGCGAGTCTGGGACCTCAGGAGGCCCGGGCACCAAGAACGTGAGGACATGGAGCTGCTCCTGCTGCCGCTGCCTCTGCCGCCCCCACCCTCTCCACGCGCGCGCCCTCTGTGCCGCAACCGCCGCGCTAGAGATCGCCGCCTGGGGGATTTAACGCTCCGGACTAGCGGCTCCTGGCCTGCAGCCTGAGTTCCCTGATATTCTGCCATCCCCGCCCTCCAGCGCCCAGGTCTGGCAAGTCACCCCGAGTCCCCGGGTTTCCAGTCTAGAGTCTTAAAGGCTCTCGGAGGGGCCCCCAGTCTGGCTCCTCATCTCCGTCTGCCGCCGGACTGATGGCCGGGCCCCTCCTTCAATCTGGGCCCGCGGACGGACACTGGGGCTTCGTCTTTCCCCGGCCCCCACCCTCCCTGAGGGTTTGGCCTCTGGGTGCCCCCGAGGTCCCCCTGGCGCTCACCATCTGCAGACAGGGTCCCCTCCAAGTCGTCAGGGCCCGCGGCTTCCGCTGGCCTCTGCAACCCGCGCTGAGGAAAGTAGGCGGAGGGGCTGCGGCGCTGGGCCTCCCACCTGGAGGCTGAGGTGCGGCCACTGCGAGGTTTTTTCTGGTGGGTGGGGTGGGGGGAGGTCCCTGCGCCCGCACCGTGCTTCCACCAAGGTTCCGGGGCTCGGGGGTGGTGGTCTGACTCACATGTGTGCTTGGGATGCTCATGGTCCATCCCGCAGGGGCACGGAGGTTTGGTTAGGCAGGAACCGGCCTGGCTGGGCGGTGGACTGCGGAGGAGGGTCCCAGGCCCGCACAGGGGCCTTCGCACTGGGGGTCCCTTGGTCCCCAGGCTGCTGCGGGCTGGATAGGGGCCCGGGAGGGGGCATGGGGCAGCCCGCGGGTGCTCTGTCAGAGTCTGGAGCGGGGACTCTGGCGACCACTTGGAGCTTTTGGTCCTGGTGCACAGGGCGGCCCTGTCTGTGGCGTGCTGGTGCAGACCAGCCAGGTGTCTGGAAAGGGTCCCCTGAGCAAGAATACATGGCTCAGAGTCGCAGAACTCTGCAGCCCATCTGTGTATTGGCGGCATTTGGGTTTTCTGGCCCTGTCCACTCCTCCTCCACCCCTCCCCCAAAGACCTACTATTTGGACCCCCTATTTTGCCCTGTGTCCTGGTGGTGCCCCTCCAGTTTCTCTGGAAACCAACTGGGATTAGAGGAGTCACTGAACTGTTGCATAAGAAATGTCTGGAGGTACCAGGTGTCTATTGTGAGAACCTGGAGGGGCGACGGGGAACTTCTGATGGTCCAGACCTCACAGCCTTTCCTGAGTCCACGCACCAGGATCCCAGGTTGGCAAGAGGTCATTTGAGGAGAGGGGAGATGCTGTTCTGAGTATGGAAGGGAATGGGCCTCCCTGGGATCTTGACTGTGTTGCGGGGCACCTAGGGATGCCTGTGCACTTGATGATGTATGGGCCTAAGTGCTGGTGTCCTTTGATATATTGAGACTGTCTGTGGAGTGTCCTTGTGGCTTTTCCCCTTCTGAAATGAGATGCAGGGATATGTGTGTGTGTGTGTGTGTGAGAGAGAGAGAGAGAGAGAGAGAGAGAGAGAGAGAAAATTCACCAAGTTAGCACCACATTCAGGAATGTTCGGAGTAATTGACATGGACTTTAAAGCACTTTTCTTTTATTCTTGTAAACTTAAGCATTTGGGGGAAAATCAAAGATTGATACTCCTGAGCAGTTTTCTTCCTTTCCTAAGGGAAATTAAGCATTCTGGCAAAGGATATTTGAGTAGCTTGATCATTTAACAAGTAGTACTTACCCAATAAATGAAAGATTACTTGCATCTTAAGCCGTTGTCCTCAAGATGCTGTCTTTCATTATATATCTTAATGGGCTGCCACATTATCACCTCTCTCTCTCTCTCTCTCTCTTTCTCTCTTTCTTTCCAAAGGAAATAGATTTTGCTAATCTGGGCATTCTGTAGCTCTTTACTTCCTTTGGGGCAAAGACAAGGTGAAGCACTTTTTTGTTGTTTTTTAATTTTTTTTTCCATAAAAGTGCACCTCTCTCATTTTAAATATTAGCAGGCATGCCTTGATTTCAGACCTCCATATTAGGATTGATTATTATTCTATTGATGATTAGGAAATAATCATAATAAAGAATTTTTCTAAACTGTAGTTCATGCAATCATTGCCATTTATACTCTTACAGACACTAGTCCTCAGGTAACCAAAATACTCAGCAAACTCATCTATGTGTTCCATCTTGCCCTTTTGGGTTTTGATAGTTTTTGTGAGCCATGAGACTTATTTCCTAAAAAGTCTACTACGTGATTGCAGTATGTGTTGTAGTGTTAATTACCAAGGTGTGGATCAATGTTGTTTAAATTGCTAGTTACAATCAAAATTATAAAAAAAAAAGAAAAGAAAAAGAAATCCTAACAAATTAGTAATGGTGAGAACAGTTTTGTATTACTTCTTTTTCTCCATTTCACATATGTATCCGTATTTGGGGTAGTGATATAAAACACGTTTTTGTTAGTTTGCTTGTTTGTTTTTCTGAACGATCATTACATAGAGTCAGTTCGTCTGGCTTTTAGTTCTAGTTCTGTTACTCTCTTGATGATCTTAAGGAAATCACTGGACTTGTTTCAGTTTCTTCCTTTGTAAACGGGAATCAAAGGGTAATGCTGCAGAAAGTGCTTTGAAAAATGCATAGATGCCAATTATTTCTTTTATTCTAAGAATACAGGGTGATGTTTAAGAGATAAAGCAGAACAGTAGCATCTTTCAAACTAGTCATTCTGAGAGACTGTTAATCCAGTGGTACCGCCATTGCCTCTAATGAAGTTCATATTCCCCAAAATTACTGTTAAGGAGGCAATTACATACAATGTGGTGAAATTTCGAGTGCGGTGACCCAGGTTCAAGTCTTCACTGTGTTGGTCCTATTTTTCTGACCTTCACCTTCAGTTTCCTATTTATACAATGAACATGACAGTAGTACCTATTATTCAAGATGGTTGGGAGTATTAACTGTGAAATGGAGTGAATACTGTCATAGAATAAGCACACAGTATTAGGTCTTACAGTTAGTAGTTTCTCCCATATTTGCGGTTCATACTGTTGTCCCACTTGTTCAAGCTAAAATCTATGGTTCATTTTTAACTCCTTCATTTCCTTACCTCTACCACAACCATCAGAAAGGCCAGTCAACTATTACTTCACAACATAACTTTACTTTCTCCACTTCCTCTGTACTGCTGCCGCGTAGCCCAAGCCAGACCACCACCGTCTCTCACATGTACCTTTCCAGAAACTCCGTAACTTTTCTAACACCTTCCTTGCTCTTGCCTGGCCCGGTTTTCACTTCACAGCACCAGAGTGATCTGTAAAAATGTGCACTGATCAGACTGCTCCCTGCCTTGAAATCCTATAGTGGCTTTCCATCATACTTAGATAAAATTCAGACACCTTTTCTTAGCCTTCTCTATTTCTCCCTCCTTACCTACCTTTTCCACCTTGTGTATTCTCCAGCCACATGGGCCTTCTTTTGCACGCATCAGGTCTTCCAATTAATTCCTGTCCTGAGGCCTTGGGTGTTGCTCCTCCCTCGGCTTCTGCCACAGGTCTCTGCAGTGTTGGCGCTCTCGTGTTCAGATGTCTGGTCCTCTCAGAGGCCTGTGCTGACTACCTAAGTGGAAGTTGCTGCCCTCACTCATGCTCCATACCTCTGTTTGATTTTCATCTTAGCATTCATCCTTGCCTCTTTTCTTATTTACTTCTCATGTGACCTGAACCCTTTGCCAGATTGTGAAAACCATGAGAATTGTGATCTTATTTTCTGTATTGTTGAAGACTGCCTCTCTAGTGTTTAGGACAGTGCATTCATGAGGTACTCCATAAACACCGCTTGGGTTATACAGCAGTGAACAGGACAGATGTAGCCCATGTTCAGAGTGTTTTATTTAGACCAGGATCAGCAAATCCTTTCTTAAAGGGACAGATAGCAAATTATGTAGATTTGTAGATAATAAGGCCTCTATTGCAACTATCGACTTTGCCCTGGTAGCACCATAGCAGCCACTTACAGTATGTAAATGACTGGGCATAAGTGTGTTCCAATAAAAAATGGGTTTAGAAGAACAGGCAGTGTGTCCCTGGTATATAGTTTGCTCAGCCCCTGCTTTAGAGCATTGCTGCTGACTAGAACTATCTGTGCTGATTTACTGCTCTTTATCTACAATGTCCAATCTGATAGCCACTAGCTACATGTGGCTATTGAGCACTTGACTTGTGGCTGGTACAACTGAGGAACAGCTTTATTGAGGTATAATTGACATACAGGAAACTGTACATATTTGAGGTCTATACACCAGGAAGCTTTGGCACATGTATATATTGATGAAACCATCATGGTCAAGACAGTGAACATACTTATAATCTCCCAAATTTTATGTCCCTTGCGAATCACGTGTTGCTCCCCATTCCTAGGAAACCACCAGTCTGTTTTCTGTCATTGTAGATTATTTTGCATTTTCAAGAATTATATATAAATAGAATCATACTATGTATTTTTAACATCTTTAATTCAATATAATTATTTCATGATTCACCCGTGTATTTGCATTTATCAGTGCTTCATTTCATTGCTGCGTAGTATTCCATCATGCAAAGAAGCCATAGCTTGTTTATCCATTCACCTAGTATTGGATATTCGGGTTGTTTCCAGGTTTTGGCTACTATACGTAAAGTTACTATGAACATACATGTATAAGTCTTTGTCTGGACCAACACTTTCATTTCTTTTGGGTAAACACTTAGGGGTTGAATGGCTGGGTCATATTTTATCTGTAAATTTAACTTTTTAAGAAAATATCCAGTTGTTTTCCAAAGTGGTTTTATATTCTTACCAACAGTAGTGTAAGAGTACAATTTCTCCACATCTTCACCCAGACTTACTGTCCTTTTGATTATAGCCATCGTAGAGGGAATGATATGGCAGTTCAATGTGGCTTTGATTGGCATTTTCCTAATGACTAGTGATGGTGAAAATCTTTTTACGTGCTTATCATTCATATGTTAAGTTGAGTAAAGTTCATATTCAAAGATTTTGCCCAATTTAGTTGGATTTTTAGTTTTTATATTACTGAGTTTTGAGAGTTTTATATTCTGATTCAAGTTCTTTATCATATATGTGATTTACAAATATTTTCTCCCATTATGTGGCTAGTCATTTTATTCTTTTCACAGTGTTTTTAAAGGAACAGAGTTCTCAATTTTAATGAAATCAAAGTCATCATTTTTCTGTAATTTTACTTAATTATCATTTATTTGAATTTAAATTTGAGTTGCCACAGGTGTCTATTGGATACTAGAATGGACAGTGCATGTTGATAGAAAGAGACAAATGCTATATTAACAAGAATTAATAAATGGTGCTAACTCTTTTTTTTAACACTTATTAAAAAAAAAAAACATGGAAATGGAGCTAGGCCACTCTCATTAAGGTTTCCAGGAAGGCCTCTTTTAAGTGAGGATTTACTCTTTTGTGAGTGAAAACAAGATGCTGTAAAAAAGATTTTAAGAAGTAGGAGCAATTATTCAAGGATCCTGTGGTAGGAAAGGAGCCAGTGTGTAGAGGCCATATAAGAAGCTATTCTCTTTATTTTATAGCCACATTTAGTATTTTAACCTGAAGCAGAATCACATACCTGGTTCATCCGCATTTATTCACTAGTCAGATGATTTGATTATTTCTAGAAATCAAGGATTTTCTGTCACTTAGACTCTACAGAATAATGCACAAGAGATTTTTCTAGTAATTTCTAAACTAAAGACCGTAGTCAGAGATACAGAAGGACACTACATAATTCTTTTTTTTTTTTTTTTTTTTTTTTTTTTTTCCTCATTTTATTTATTTTTTCAGCGTAACAGTATTCATTCTTTTTGCACAACACCCAGTGCTCCATGCAAAACGTGCCTTCTCCATTACCCACCACCTGTTCCCCCAACCTCCCACCCCTGACCCTTCAAAACCCTCAGGTTGCCCCAACCTCCCACCCCTGACAACCTGAGGGTTTTGAAGGGTCAGACACTACATAATTCTTAAAGTGACTATCCACCAAGATGATTTGACATCTTTTATAATTAACAATTGTAAATATCTACACCCTCACTATGGGAGCAGCCAATTACATAAGAAAACTATTTATCAAGATAAAGAGTCAAATTGATATGAATACATTGATAGTAGGAGATCTTAATATGCCTCTCTCAGTAATAGACAGATCAGCAAAGGAGAAAATTAATAAATAAGAGCATTGAATGAAACATTGGGCCAGATGGACCTCATAGACATATAAAGAACATTCCACCCTAAAACAACAGAATACTCATTTTTCTCAAGTGATGATGTCTTTCTCAAGACATGATGCTTTATATGGAAATCCCCAAAGACTCCACCCCTAACCTACTAGAACTCATACAGCAATTCAGTAATGTGGCAGGATACAAAATCAGTGGCTTTCTTATACACTAACAATGAAAATACAGAAAGGGAAATTATAGAATTGATTCCATTTACTATAGCACCAAGAAACATAAGATACCTGGGAATAAACCTAACCAAGGAGGTAAAGGACCTGTACTTGAGGAACTCCAGAACACTCATGAAAGAAATTGAAGAAGACACAAAAAGATGAAGACCATTCCATGCTCTTGGATCAGAAGAATAAACATGGTTAAAACGTCTATACTGCCTAGAGCAATCTATACATTTAATGCCATTCTGATCAAAATTCCACTGGTATTTTTCAAAGAGCTGGAGCAAATAATCCTAAAATTTGTATGGAATCAGAAGAGACTCCGAATTGCTTAAGAAATTGTTGAAAAACAAAAACAAAACTGGTGGCATCACGTTATGCGATTTCAAGCTTTACTACAAAGCTGTGATCACCAAGACAGCATGGTAGTGGCATAAAAACAGACACATAGACCAGTGGAACAGAGTGGAGAGCCCAGATATGGACCTTCAACTCTATCTTCAAATAATCTTTGACAAAGCAGGAAAGATATATAATAGAAAAAAGACAGTCTCTTCAATAAATGGTGCTGGGAAAACTGGACAGTGATATGTAGAAGAATGAAACTCGACCATTCTCTACACCGTACACAAAGATAAACTCAAAATGGATAATAGACCTCAACGTGAGACAGGAATCCATCAGAATCCTAGAGGAGATAATAGGCAATAACGTCTTTGATATCAGCCACAGCAACTTTTTTCAATATATGTCTCCAAAGGCAAAGGAAACAAAAGCGAAAATGAACTTTTGGGACTTCATGAAGATCAAAAGCTTCTGCACAGCAAAGGAAACAGTCAACAAAACAGAAAGGCAACCCACGGAATGGGAGAAGATATTTGCAAATGACAGTACAGACAAAAGGTCGATATCCAGGATCTATAAGAACTCCTCAAACTCAACACACACAAATCAGATAATCATTTCATAAAATGGGCAGAAGATATGAACAGACACTTCTCCATTGAAGACATACAAATGGCTCTCACACACATGAAAAAATGTTCATCATCACTACTTCATCAGGGAGATTCAAATTAAAACCATATTGAGGGGTCCCTGGGTGGCTCAGTGGGTTAAAGCCTCTGACTTCGCCTAGGGTCATGATCTCAGGGTCCTGGGATCGAGTCCCACATCCGGATCTCTGCTCAGCAGGGAGACTGCTGCTTCCTCTCTCTCTGTCTGCCTCTCTTCCTATTTGTGATCTCTGTCTGTCAAATAAATAAATAAAATATTTAATAAAAATAAAAAAATAACTAAAACCATATTGAGATATCACCTGACACCAGTTACAATGGCCAAAATTGGCAAGATAGGAAACAATGTGTGTTGGAGAGGATGTGGAGTAAGGGGAAACCTCTTACACTGTTGGTGAGAATGCAAGTTGGTGCAGCCTCTTTGGAGAACAGTGTGGAGATTCCCCAGGGAACTACAAATAGAGCTTCCCTATGACCCTGCAATTGCATTGCTGGGTATTTACCCCAAAGATACAGATGTAGTGAAAAGAAAAGCCATCTGTACCCCAATGTTTATTGAAGCAATGGCCACGGTCGCCAAACTGTGGAAAGAAACAAGATGCCCTTCAATGGACGAATGGATAAGGAAGATGTGGTACATATACACGATGGAGTATTATGCTTCCATCAGAAAGGATGAATACCCAACTTTTGTAGCAACATGGACGGGACTGGAAGAATTATGCTGAGCGAAATAAGTCAAACATAGGGAGTCAAGTATCATATGGTTTCACTTATTTGTGGAGCATAACAAAGAACATGGAGGACATGGGGAGATGGAGAGGAGAAGGGAGTTGAGGGAAACTGGAAGGGGAGATGAACCATGAGAGACTATGGACTCTGAAAAACAACCAGAGGGTTTTGAAGGGGCAGGGGGTGGGAGGTTGGGGAACCAGGTGTTGGGTAATAGGGAGGGTATATATTGCATGGAGCACTGGGTGTCGTGCAAAAACAATGAATACTGTTACACTGAAAATAAATAAAATTGAATCATACAGAAAAAAAAAGATAAGTGTTATACTAGCATGAAGAACAGAGTGTCCAGAACCAAACACACACTTATACAGCCAAATGAATATGTGAGAATGGCGCAGAGACAATTAAGAAGGACAGAAAAATGTTTTCAGAAACAGCACTAAAGCAACTGTAGATCCATATGCAGTGTAAGTATCAACACTGATCTCATATGAGACAGAAAAATGAACTCAAAATGGATCAGAGCCCTACATGTAAAATCAGAAATGATAACAATTGTACCATAAGGCACAAAAAGAGGTGTTGTCCTTGGGTCTAGGGGAAAAAAAAAACCTAATAGTAGATAGAATACACAGAAGTATAAACAAAGAAAAGATATATTTCATCATAATTGAAAACCTGGCTCTTGGAAAGACATTGTGAACCTAATGAAAAGGAAGCTACATACTGGAGAAAAATATTCACAAAACACGTGGCTCAATAAGGGACTTTTATTTAGAACTACACTGCCAACTTAATTTTCTGATAAGAGGGGGAACCCTCTTACACTGTTCGTGGGAATGTAAGCTGGTACAGCCACTCTGGAATACAGTTGGAGGTTTCTCATGATGTTAAAAAAAGGCTACCCTATGGACCTAGCAATTGCACTACTAAGTATTGACCCCAAAGATACAGATGTAGTGAAAAAAAGGGGTACATGCACCTCAATGTTCATAGCCACAATGTCCATGAAAGCCAAACTGTGGAAAGAGCTAAGATGTCCTTCAACAGATGAATGGATAAAGAAGTTGTGGTTCATATATACAATGGAATTTTACTCAGAATCAGAAAGGAAGAATACCCACCATTTGCACTGACATGGATGGAACTGGAGGGGATTATGCTAAGTGAAATAAGTCAATCAGAGAAAGACATTTATCAAACGTTCTCACTCATATGTGGAACCTAAGGAATGGGCAGAGGGCAATAGGGGGAGTTAGGAAAAACTGAAGGGGGATGAAATCAGAGAGGGAGAAAAACCATGAAAGACTGTGAACTCTGGGATACAAACCAAGGGTTACACAAGGGAGGAGGATGGGGGGATGGAGTGACGGGGTGATGAGTATTAAGGAGGGCATGTGTGGTGATGAGCACTGGGTGTGATACACAATTAATGAATTGTTGAACACTATACCAAAAAATAATGAGGTATCATATGTTGGTTAACTGAACATAATAAAATTAATTCATTTAAATGTAAGTTTCCAGTGGTTCGTGGCTACCATAATAAGCAGCATAGATCCAGAATTTATAAAGAATAATTAATATGCAGCAGTAAGACAAAAAAAAGAAAACAGGAAAACAACAACAAAACCTCAAAATCAACATGTGATGTGGATTGACACTTTACTAAAGATGATATATGGATTCCAAATAAACCCAAGAAAATATGCTCAATTTCATTAGTCATCAGGAAAATACAAATCAAATCCACAAAGAGGTATAACACACATACCCGAAAGACTAAAATTTTTCAGAGATGACCATACAACATGTTGGTGAAGATGTGGATCTGTGACTTTCATATGCTGCTACTAAGAATATGAAATGGTGAAAAGACTTTGGCAGAATCTTAATATATCTACCATACAGCCCAGGCACCCTAAGTCTTTGTACTTATCAAAATATAAAAACATATGAAGTAAAAGTACACACAAATGCTGTGCATGAATGTACAAAGCAGCTTTGTTTTTAATCTCGAAATTGTCAAAAGCCCTACCAGTAGGTAAGAGGGATAAACAAATTGTGGTATACCCATACTGTATAATACTGCTCAGCGATAAAAAGTAACATGGCATATTTATATGAAATTCTCAGAAATGCAAACTAACCTCAAGTGACCCCAAACCCATCACTGATGGTCTGAGGACAAGTTGGTAGGGCAGCAGGAAAGAATGAATCAAAAAGGCACACGGGGAACCTTTTGGAGGTTATGAAAATGTTCATTATCTTGATTGTAGTGGTAGGTTCATGGACATAATGCATAAAAATTCATCAAACTGCATACTTCAAATATGAGCACTTTACTGTCCATAATTATACTAGAATAACCTTAAAACAAAGAAAAAAAGATTAATGAAATAAAAACTAAACACACAATAGGGAAAATCAACAAAAGCAAAAGCTAGTTCTTTGAAAAGATAAATGAAACTGATGCATCTGTAGACTGATCTAGGAAGAAAAAGCATTCAGAAATTACTACTAAAAATAAAACAAATAAAAGGACAGTTCCTACATATAATAAACACTTAAAAATATTATGAATACCTTTGCGGTGATTAAGTTGACAACTGCAATGAAGTGTGCATATTCCTTGAAATAAACTAGTTACCAACACTAACTCAAGAAGGAGTGTTTTATTTTTGTTGAAGAATGAAAATCATAATTTAAAACCTTTCCATAAAAGAAACCCCTCAAGCCCTAGATCACTTTTCTAGTCAATTCAATGAAGCATTTTAGGAGGAAAGAGTGGCATTCCCTTATATACCCTTCTCGAAGGAGGAGGGAACACCCCCCAGCTCAGTTTATGAGTCCACCATTATCCTGGTGCCAAGACCAGACAAAGACAGGAGAGAAAAACTGCAGCCCTATCTCCCAACGTGTATGGACTGAAAATACTTGATAAACACACACATAACACTGCTCTAACTATAAGGAAACATCAGAAAAACCCAAATGAAGGACATTCTACTAAATGCCTCAAAATTTCAAGTTCATCAAAATAAGCAAGGTCTGAACAGCTGTCATACTCTAGAGGAGCTTAAGGAAGATATAATGACTGAATCTATATTGTACTTGGGATGAGATCTGGGATAGAAAAAGGACATTAGGTAAACATCTGTAAGTTCATACTTCAGTCAATAACAATGAATTGATGCTGGTTCATTAGTTGTGACAATTGTATTATGGTATTTTAAGATGTTTAAAACGTACACTTGGGACCCCTAGATGGCTCGGTGGGTTAAAGTCTCTGCCTTCAGCTAAGGTCATGATCCCAGGGCTCTGGGATCCAGCGCAGCATCAGGCTCTTTGCTCATCAGGGAGACTGCTTCCCTTTCTCTCTCTCTCTCTCTCTCTCTCTGCCTGCCCTCTGACTGCTTGTGATCTCCCTCTGTCAAGTAAATAAAATCTTTAAAAAGTAGTAAATAAAAGCTACACTGGCTGATGGCACTCAGAAACTCTGTAAATGTCTTGCAACTTTCCTATAAATCTGAATCTATTCTAGAATAAATGTTTATTTAAAAAGATCACTGCATCCTGCCACATTACTGAATTGCTGTATGAGTTCTAGTAGGTTAGGGGTGGAGTCGTTGGGGTTTTCCATATAAAGAATCATGTCATCTGCGAAGAGAGAGAGTTTGACTTCTTCCTTGCCAATTTGGATACCTTTTATTTCTCTTTGTTGTCTGATTGCCGTTGCTAGAACTTCTAATACTATGTTGAACAAGAGTGGTGAGAGTGGGCATCCTTGTCGTGTTCCTGATCTCAACAGGAAGGCTGCAAGCTTTTTCCCATTGAGGATGATATTTGCTGTGGGTCTTTCATAGATAGATTTGATGAAGTTCAGGAATGTTCCCTCTATTCCTATACTTTGATGCGTTTTCATCAGGAACAGATGCTGGATTTTGTCAAATGCTATTTCTGCATCAATTGAGAGGACCATGTGGTTCTTCTCTCTTCTCTTATTGATTTGTTCTATCACACTGATTGATTTGCGAATGTTGAACCAACCTTGCAACCCAGGGATGAATCCCACCTGGTCATGGTGGATAATCTTTTTAATGTGCTGCTGGATTCTGTTTGCTAGGATCTTGTTGAGAATCTTTGCATCCATATTCATCAGTGTTATTGGTCTACAATTCTCCTTTTTGATAGGGTCTTTGCCTGGTTTGGGTATCAGGGTAATGCCGGCTTCCTAAAAAGAGTCTGGAAGTTTTCCTTCTGCTTCAATTTTTTGGAACAGCTTCAGGAGAATTGGTGTTATTTCTTCTTTGAAAGTTTGGTAGAATTCCCCAGGGAATCCGTCAGGTCCTGGGCTCTTGTTTTTTGGGAGGTTTTTATCACTGCTTCAATCTCGTTACTAGATATCTGTCTATTCAATTTCTTCCTGGTTCAATTTTGGGAGTTTGTAGTTTTCCAGGAATGCATCCATTTCATCTAGGTTGCTTAGCTTATTGGCATATAACTGTTGGTAATAATTTCTGATGATTGTTTCTATTTCCTTGGTGTTCGTTGTGATCTCTCCCTTTTCATTCATAATTTCATTAATTTGGGCTTTCTCTCTTTTCTTTTGGATTAGTGTGGTCAATGGTTTATCGATCTTATTGTTTCAAAAATCTGGCTTCTAGTTTCATTGATACGTTCTACTGTATCTCTGGTTTCTACCTCATTGATATCTGCTCTAATCTTGATTATTTCCCTTCTTGCGTGTGGAGTTGGTTTGATTTGTTGTTGATTCTCCAGTTCTCTAAGGTGTAGAGACAACTGGTGTATTCTGTATTTTTCAATTTTTTTGAGGGAGGCTTGGATGGCTATGTATTTCCCCCTTAGAACCACCTTTGCTGTATCCATAGGTTTTGGACCAAAGTGTCTTCATTCTCATTGGTATCCATGAATTGTTTAAGTTCATCTTTGATCTCCTGGTTGATCCAAGCATTCTTAAGCAGGGTGGTCTTTAGCTTCCAGGTGTTTGAGTTCCTTCTGAACTTTTCCTTGTGATTGAGTTCCAGTTTCAAAGCATTGTGATCGGAGAATATGCAGGGAATAATGTCAGTCTTTTGGTATCAGTTGAGTCCTGCTTTGTGACCCAGTATGTGGTCTATTCTGGAGAAGGTTCCATGTGCACATGAGAAGAATGAGTATTCTGTTGTTTCCGGGTGGAATGTTCTGTATATGTCTATGAGGTCCATCTGGTCCAATGTTTCATTCAATGCTCTTATTTCTTTATTAATTTTCTGCTTTTGATGATCTGTCTGTTTTTGAGAGAGGCATATTAAGATCTCCTACTATTATTGTATTCATATCAATATGACTCTTTATCTTGATTAATAGTTTTCTTATGAAATTGGCTCCTCCCATATTGGGGGTGTAGATATTCAAAATTTTTAGATCATCTTGGAGGATAGTCCCTTTAAGAATTATGTAGTGTCCTTCTGTATCTCTGACTACAGTCTTTAGTTTAAAATCTAATTTATCTGTTATGAGAATCACTAACCCGGCCTTCTTTTGAGGCCCATTGGCATGAAAGATGCTTCTCCATCCCTTCACTTTCAGTCTGGGTGTACCTTAGGTTCAAAATGGGTCACTTCTAGGCAACATATGGATGGGTCCTGTTGTTTTATCCAATCTGCAACCGTGTGTCATTTTATGGGCGCATTTAGGCCATTCATATTGAGAGTGATTATTGAGAGATAGGTTTTGATTGACATCGTGTTACCTTTGAAGTCTTTCTGTCTGTAGATTGTCTCTATGTTACTGTTCAATGATATTTTTAGGATTTTTCTCTTTTATAGAACCCCTCTTAATATTTCCTTCAGTGTCGGATTGGTGGTTGCATCGTCTTTTAAGCCTTGCTGGTCTTGGAAACTCTTTATCTCTCCATCCATTTTACATGTCAGTCTTGCTGGATAGAGTATTCTTGGTTGTATGTTCTTCTCATTTAGTACTCTGAATATATTTTGTCAGCCCTTCCTGGCTTGCCAGGTTTCTGTGGAAAGGTCTGATGTTATTCTAACAGGCTTTCCTCTGTATGTGAGGAGCTTCTTTGTCGTAGCTGCTTTTAAGAGGGTCTGTCGTGAAACATAATTCCTCATTTTAACTATAAGGTGTCATGAAGACTTTGGAGAATCTAAAATCTTGGGAGGAAATCTCTCAGCATCTAGTACATGAATGTTGTTCCCATTTGTGAGATTGGGAAAATTTTCATAGACAACTTCTTCCACTATATCTTCTAGACTTCTTTCTTTTTCCTCCCCTTCAGGGATTCCAATAATTCTGACGTTGGAATGTTTCATGGCATCATTTATTTCCCTGATTCTGTTTTCGTGGCTTCTGAGCTGTTTGTTCCAGGCTTCCTCCTGATCCTTTCTCTCTATCTGTTTGTCATCCAGATCACAAATTCTATCTTCTGTCTCAGTTACCCTAGCTTTTAGAGAATTTAGATTAGGTTGGAACTCATTGAGAGCATTTTGAACATCATCCCTGGTGGCTTTCAGTTCTGCCCTAATCAATTCCATTTGGTCATCCATGGCTTTCTCCAACCTAGCTATTGCCTAGATAATTGTTAGTCTGAATTCCTTTTCTGACATATTGTCTATGTCGATAGCCATTAGCTCTGTTGCAGAAGGTCCATCCTCTGTATTTTCCTTCTGTTGGGTATTCCTCCTCCTAGTCATTTTGGTAAGAGATGACTGAACAGATGCATTCGGACTTATCGATTGTGGTGCAGTCAATGGGCACCCTGGAACGCTTTTGTGCAATTAGGGTTCCCCACCCAAATGAGAGAAAAAAGAAAAGAAAAAGTAATAGAGAAGAAGAAAGAAAAGAAAGGGAAAAGAAAAAAGGAAAAAAAATGAGAGAGAGAGAGAAAAAAAAATGTTCATCATCACTAGCCAACAGGGAGATTCAAATTAAAACAACATTGAGATACCACCTGACACCAGTTAGAATGGCCAAAATTAGCAAGACAGGGAACAACATGTGTTGGAGAGGATGTGGAGAAACGGGAACCCTCTTACACTGTTGGTGGGAATGCAAGTTAGTGCAGCCACTTTGGAGAACAGTGTGGAGATTCCTCAAGAACTTAAGAATAGAGATTTCCTATGACCCTGCAATTGCACTGCTGGGTATTTGCCCCAAAGATACAGATGTAGTGAAAAGAAGGGCCATCTGTACCCCAATGTTTATTGCAGCAATGGCCACAGTCGCCAAATTGTGGAAAGAACCAGGATGCCCTTCAACGGATGAATGGATAAGGAAGATTTGATCCATATACACGGTGGAGTATTATGCCTCCATCAGAAAGGATGAATACCCAACTTTTGTAGCAACATGGATAGGACTGGAAGAGATTATGCTGAGCGAAATAAGTCAAGCAGAGAGAGTCAAGGATCATATGGTCTCACTTATTTGTGGAGCATAACAAAGAACATGGAGGACATGGGGAGATGGAGAGGAGAGGGAGTTGAGGGAAACTGGAAGGGGAGATGAACCATGAGGGACTATGTACTCTGAAAAACAATCAGAGGGTTTTGAAGGGGCGGGGGCGGGGAGTGGGAGGTTGAGGAACAAGGTGGTGGGTAATAGGGAGGGCACGTACTGCATGGAGCACTGGGTGTGATGCCAAAACAATGAACACTGTTATGCTGTAAATAAACAAATAAAAAAAAATAAAAAGATCACTGTAATTACTTTATTAAGACTTAAAAAAACAAAGCAACAACAACAACATATGATCATTTCAAAGTTGCAAGGGAACTATTTGACAAAATTCAACACTCATACCTGAGAAAACACTACAAAACTAAAAAGACAATTCCTCAATTTAATACTGGACATCTTCAAAAAGACTATAGCTAGCTAACATCATATGTTATGGTGAAAGACTCTTTTCCTACCTAAACTGTGGAACCAAAAATGTTAAGTCTGTTCACATCAATTCTATTAAACAACATACTGGAGGTTCTAATGGTACAGAAACACTTACTATATGATCCAGTAATTTAACTCTGTGTATATTTACCCAAAAGACTGAAAACAGAAAAGCCTTGCATACAAACATTCACTGCAGTTTCCTTCATAATAGCCCTAAAGTGCAAACAACTCAAATGTCTATTGACAGACAAATGAAGAAGCTAACTGTGGTATATCCACAAATGGCATACTGCTTGGAAATAAAAAGGAACAAACTTCTGATGTATGTAACATGGAAGAATCTCAGATACATTCTACTGAGTCAAGGGAGACAGAGAAGAAAAACAAAACAAAACAAAAAACAAATCGGACAAAAGAAAAATATTTCCACTTGATAAAAGATAGAACTATCCTGAGCTCTATGGACCTCACAATCTAGGTTTCAAACTAATCGATTAAGAAGAAGAAATTGACATGCACCCAACTGAAGTGGAAAACAACACACAGCTCTCTTACTGAGTGACAGAAGAAGAGGACACAATATTAGGAAGGGACTGATGATTCACATAACTGGTAACATCCTTTTCAACAGACATGTCATACTTCCAAATATCTGATTTTTCAACAAGTCATAAAGAAAAGTCAGAGATCATATAACATACAATCATATTCTCTGGCAGAGGCCAGAAACTTAGATGGTAACATTAAAAATTACAGTAAACGTTGGGGAGGGTATGTGCTATGGTGAGTGCTGTGAAGTGTGTAAGCCTGGTGATTCACAGACCTGTACCTGTGGGGGAAAAATACATTATATGTTTATAAAAAAATAAGAAATAAATTTAAAAAAATTAACAAATTACAGTAAAAAGTGAAAATAAACCCAAGAACTACAAAATGCAATATACAACATTTCAACTTCCCTACTTTATACTAGAAAATACCCAGAGCTAAGTAACTAATTCCATTAAACAATGTAATTTTTAGCCTCTGTAAGTTGGAGATAAAAGTAGCTGAATCATTTCAAAGCCATTCTATAATTTCATTTAAGTGATGATCTCTCATCTGTTGTGTGCGACTACTTTGGACAGAATCTAATGGCCACAAAAAGGTTGTAATAGTAATAATGCCATTTCATAAACCTAGCTTCTAAAAATGTTCTTTATTGTATGAGATAGGAAATCCTAAAACTTGAAATGATTTTATTGAGATAGTATATAGTACATTTGGTAAGGTCACAAAATCAAAGATCATAGAGAAATGAGAGTTTTGGAGGAGAGAGGGTGGGTGAGTGGGAGGGTGGTGTCTTGGGTGAGACTGGTGGTGGGTATTAAGGAGGGCACATATTGCATGGAGCGCTGGGTGTGGTGCATAAACAATGAATAAACAATGAACTTTGGAAACGTGAAAAAAAATAAATTAATTTAAGACGTTAATATATATACATATACATATACATATGTACGTATACACACACACACACACAGACATAAATATGTAACTAGGAACATGGTAAATGATAAGCATTCAATTTAAATTGTAGCTTTTATTAGTGTTGTTAATACAAACACTTTGTCCTATACCATTAGAATTCACCATGTTGAAAATTTGCTCAATTGGCCAATAGGTTAATGTCACCATATTTATCCAGTCTTCAAAAGCTAGAATCTTCATTCGTACTTCCTTCTTTCTAACATCCACATCTAATTGTCACACTCTAAAGTTTTCCCCTTCAGCATGCTAGCTCCTCAATAACACTTGCCTGAATTTTTTTCAGCTGTCTCCTAAATAGCCTACCTGTCTGGACCATCTCTCTTCCCATCAATTCTTTGATAGAGCAGTCTTTCTAAAAACAAAAATTAAATCACATGATTAACTCTGATTTTCTTAGATTATAGCTCTACTATCTAGAAATCCAAAGTCCTGACCTGACAAAGGTGATTCCCAATCTGGTCTTTGTTTTGCTATCCTCATCACCTGTCATTCTCACCTAAGAACTTTGAGCATTTGAATAGTACACTATGTCACCTGTTCCCTCTGCTAAAAGTCTCCTACTTATCCATCAAACCCCAGCATGGACAGTATCACCTCTAGGACACTTTCCCTCAAGGCCTAAGGCATTCGCTTTGTTGTTTTATTTCTACCTGCATGATAGCACTTATAGTCTATTAAAGTAAATTTATTTCTGACCTTATTTCCTTAGCTACTTGACTGTGAGCTCCCTGAAGGCTAGTATAGAAAAACTCTTATCTAGTAAGAGTGCTTCCCTCAGGGTGGGCAGTCTTTGAGTAAATAAATGACATTTTGTAGGAAAATGCTAGATCTCAGAAATAAAACATATACATTGTTACAACTACCAAAAGATGAGCATATTTATTCCTCAACACCATTCTTCCTGTTAAAAGTTAAAGCAAACCCATAGAATTGTATTTATTTTTAATACATTTGCATACATGATCTATAAATACAGTAAGTAGGGAGTATTTCTATCAGGCACAGCATCATACATGGTGTTTGTGATTCAATCATAAAATTACATACAGAAACTTTGAAGCCAACTGACAGAAAAGGGTATCAAGGTGGATATCCATGAATACAGACCAAAATTTCCTTTTTACCCCTTGTATTTTTTAGATTTTCTAAAATGCACATATTTAACTTTCTAACAACTA